>NC_061090.1:35712943-35737956 GCF_015104395.2 Macrobrachium nipponense
CAGTACCGTGCACGAGTTTCACGTCTCTCTCTCTCTCTCTCTCTCTCCTCTCTCTCTCTCTCTCTCTCTCTCTCTCTCTCTCTCTCTCTCTCTCTCTCTCTCTCTCTCTTTCTTGATGAATTATTCCTTTTAACATAGTTGCACATATCTGAAGGTTTTGTTACGCCAAATCAAAGTTATTTTCTCTATCAGTATGACCTCTCTCTCTCTCTCTCTCTCTCTCTCTCTCTCTCTCTCTCTCTCTCTCTCTCTCTCTCTCTCTCTCTCTCTCTCTCTCTCTGCATGAGGACACTGTAAAGGAACAGTGAAACCCTCGGATGGACTAACAAGTCTTCGAGACATCCTAATCCTTGTAGCTCTCTCTCTCTCTCTCTCTCTCTCTCTCTCTCTATACATAAGGACACTGTGAATGCACAGTAAAACCTGCTCCTACAGATAAATTAGCGCACGATGTCTTCTCGGACGGACTAACAAGTCTTTGAGACATCCTAATCCTTGTAACTCCTTTAACTTTCGAGTATAATATATTCATCGCCATCTCCACCTCATTAGTCTTTGGTCCACTGACTTCTTCAGGCTTTGTTGGTCCGTTATGTACTTTTTATTCGGTGGATCTTTGATTTTTTCTGCTTGTGTTTACATTCTCGAATCTGGCAATGAAGTGTTGCATGGGGAAGACATTGAATACTCGCATTCATATAATAAACATATATATATAGATATATATATATAGTATATATATATATATATATATATATATATATATATATATATATATATATATATATATATATATATATGAATCATTATCACATCACCGTGATTCATATTTGATCATTTGAGCTACAAATGTCCTTTAACCTATCTAATTCGCTCTACCTCGGAATTGATATATTTTTCATATATGTACCAAAGGGGAATTTTTAGTTGTGATAATTTCTTTCTTACTCATGGGATCGATCCACGAGGGTACGAAATTATTCTGTACACCTTTCCCATAGGAGACGAAATTATCTGTATACCTTTCTTCCTTATGTATTTAAAAACTTTTATAGTAGAATACTGTATTCAGAGAGAGAGAGAGAGAGAGAGAGAGAGAGAGAGATATTTGGTAAAGAGAACGTATTGGTATATACAGTAAAACCTTGAAGTAGGATGCAAATTTATATAACAGAATGGTGCATTGAGAGAGAGAGAGAGAGAGAGGAGAGAGAGAGAGAGGAGAGAGAGAGAGAGAGATGAGAGAGGGGGGGGGGGGGGGTGGGGGGGGGGGGGGGGGGGGGAAATATTGGTCGTGAAAGTAGCCTTGAATGATATAGTAAAACTTACCCAGGTTTCTTGGTAATATGATTAGAAACTGATTTCCTAGATTAGAAAATTGACCCATTTGAGACTACAACCAGATAAAGGGCTTAAGTTTATGATATGCTTTTATCATATAATTCTATAAGTAATAGCGTAACATCAAAAGAGAAAATTTACCATGACGAAATATCTTAGAAAACAGGATACTGAATATAATTCATTGTTTATCAGTAAGAAAGCCATTTATAGCTGAAGTTACGCAAACAAAAAAAATATTGTATTTGGGGCAAAAATTAACAGGCAAAAACATTATGTACATTTAAAGTTAAATGGAATAAAATACAGTAGATAAGAGTCGAACCAAATAAACAGTAAACAGTGATAAGGCACTGAATTAGTTTATGGTAGAGAAACATAGTATTTCGAGACTGAAACAAAATATCTTAACATCTCTAGTATGATATTCATATCACTGATAAGAAGGCATATACACTTATCGGTTAAGTTTCTGGTAAGAACTTCCATTTATATAAACTAAAACTTTCCTTTGGAAAATCTTGTCCAAGTTAATAAAAACCTGAAAAAGTCCCACATTATTATTCGGGAAAACGAGGGACCAGATTTCCTTCCTTAAAACTATGCAAGTGAGAGGTGACGCCTCGAATATTAAAAGCACAAGTGGAAAGTGAGACGTATTTTAATATAATCATTCTCCTCAATTCGCTGTCAGGGATTATTTGAGTGGCATTTCTGGCAATATAAGTCATTATTAAATCACGTGATATTTATTAATCTATAATGCTAATGAGGGTAGTCTGATTATTGCATACTTTGCGAATTAATTTAGTCAAGCATAAGGCTGATAGCGAAGGATTACGTCTCTAAAATTACGTCATGGTGGGTATTTCAAACTCATAATGGTTAGTCTGGAAATTATTGCAACTTTGGAATTAATTATCAAGCATAAGTTCTGATAGCGGGATTACGTCTAAAATTACGTTCATGGGTATTTCAACTTCATTAATGGTTAGTCCGGAAACTATTATAGTTTCTGATTGCATTCCTCAGAGGATTAACCACTTTTCAATTACACACAATGTTTTCATATCATAATCGCTCTTAACGCACAATCTCTAATGACCAATCAAAATACATTTATTAATCACCTAATTACATTTAATAGAACAATAGCCATTTCTAAGTAGTTGAAATATCTGAAATACATAAATTTAATAGCGGCAAGCTCTCTAAAGACCAATCAGGGTACATTTGTTAATAATCTGATTACATTTAATAAAACAACAGCCCTTTCTAATTGAAATATATGAAACGCATAAATTTAATAACGACAGTGTATTTCTAAAACATAAACACCAGAATCACCTTTTCATAAATTATGACTACTAAAATATACTATTTCCATATTGCAACCATTAAGATAGCCTATTTCTCAATTATATATAAAGGCACTACCGACCAACTCAAAGAATACAGCTTTATTCTTTTCGTTTATAAACGCTCTCGTAAACCACTCGGCTGACAAGAGGCCGAAGTGGAATGCACTCACGCATCCCAGAGACTTTTAAACACCTTTGCACGAGGCCAAACAGAGGCACCAGAAATATAGAAGAAGAAGAAGAAGAAGCAAAACAAAGTCATTACCTTCCTCTTTGAATTCTTGAGAGGCATTTAGCCCTTGACGAAAACACAGACACGAGCACACGAGGGGGAGATACAGAGTTTGAGGAAGAGCGGGAGATGGGTGAGAGAGAGAAAGAGTGAGAGAGATGAGAGAGAGAGAGAGAGAGAGAGAGAGAGAGAGAGGGCGGAAATCTATCAGTGCTGAAAATATTAAAATAGTTGTACTTTCATTTGTCTAAAGTGTAATTACCAGATGGAAAAATATATTAGAGAGAGAGAGAGAGAGAGAGAGAGAGAGAGAGAGAGAGAGAAAATCTATCAGTACTGAAAATATTAAAATAGTTGTACTTTCATTTGTCTACAGTGTAATTATTAGATGAGAAAAAATGTTTTTAGAGAGAGAGAGAGAGAGAGAGAGAGAGAGAGAGAGAGAGAGAGAGAGTCTAAAATATCTCTGAAGAGAGAGAGAGAGATTTTAAAATATCTCTGGATAGCGGAGATTGGAGAAATGGAGAGCAATAATGTTAATGGTAGAGAATGTACTTAGTCTGTTTGTGTGTGTGAGAGAGAGAGAGGGGGATTTTTAAAAGCTACACTTACTCCTGACGTGTTACAATAACAAAGTTGTCACATACAGGAAGCATCAAGCCAGTTTCCCTTTCCTGCAAATTTCTCAGCCAACAAACAAAGTCTCCTCCTATTGTTTGTGAGCATACTTTCTGACGATTCCCGAAGGGGAGCTCCTCCGGATCACATTTCTGATCCTGAAGCTCCGTCTCGTTTCTCATTTCCTGGCCATGATACCAGATCCTTTCCTGTTTGCTGTTTTGACTAGTATTTTCCTATTAAAATGACTCTCTCTCTCTCTCTCATCTCTCTCTCTCCTCTCTCCTCAATTTTTTTTCTTATTTTTTTCTTTCTCAACCGAATGAAGATGGACCAAATGGGGGATCTTTCTGGAGAGAGAGAGAGAGAGAGAGAGAGAGAGAGAGAGAGAGAGAGAGAGAGAGAGAGAAACTTGAACATACAATACTTCTTGTATAAATAAAAATACTGGGGGAACTTGATGGAATAATCTTGACCCACTAAGGGGTCAGGATTATTCCATCAAGTTCCCCCAGTTTTGATTTATACAAGAAGTATTGCATGTTCACGTTTCTCTCTCTCTCTCTCTCTCTCTCTCTCTCTCTCTCTCTCTCTCTCTCTCTAGAAAGATCCCCATATGATCCATCTTCATTCGGTTGAGAAATAAGAAAAAAATTATTAGATATGAGAGAGAGAGAGAGAGAGAGAGAGAGAGTCGTTCTAAAAGGAAAGAGAGATTATTAACGGATACTTATACATACGAACACACATTTTCTCTGCAATTACTGTATGTACGCAAGTTACCCAGTGACCAAAAGTTTAGTTCAAACGAACTTCTTTGTCTTACCACGTTCGAAACTTATTTACGAATACGGAGAGAGAGAGAGAGAGAGAGAGAGAGAGAGAGAGAGAGAGAGAGAGAGAGAGAGAGAGAACTGTATCTTCATGTAAGCATATTTTCAGATTCCAGGAATGGAATTCATGTAGCATCTTTTGTTTGATGTTTGTGGAAAAATTCTTCTTTGTCTCGAAACTCTGATAGCTTCTGCTCTGTGGGAGACATAAATTGACTTTGCATTTGTCTTACTTTAAGAAAATTGTATTCGTACGTAAATGGCAATGGTTTCTTGTTTTCCTTTGGCCGCGTGTAACAACCTGAAGTAAAATTCTTATTATTCTCGTGTGGAAAATTCAGATGGAATGAGACATTTTAACCATCTCATATTCCCGGTATTTAACTTCTAAATATGAATAAGGAATGAAGTCATATATTGCAAAGGGTTTCTGTTGCATCATTTCAACATATATTATACATATATTATATATATATATATATATATATATATATATATATATATATATATATAATATATATATATATATATATATACATATGTATATATATATATATATATATATATATATATATATATATATATATATATATATATATATATATATAGATATATATATATATACTACATACATACATACATACATACATACATACCTGTATGTATGTATGTATGTATATTGCTCTTTTTAATGGTAATTCATTCTGTATAATATTACAATTCATTAGCAAAATCGTGTCATGGCTAGGTCTCCAGATATTTCAATAGTCCGAATCCTAAAAAAAAAAAAAAAAAAAAAAAAAAAAAAATTCCAACATTCGCACAAAAAAAAAAAAAAAAAAAAAAAAAAACGGCAAGGAAAAGCTTTTCTCCCCACACAAACAAAAAGCCAAGCAAAATCTGTCCACAAAAAAAAAAGGCGACAAACAAAACCCTCACCAAAATAAAGTGAAAAAAAACACAAAACATGAAAAATAGAGAAAGGGCACTAAACCAGGAAAGCTGCAAGAGAAGGAATGTTTTTATTTTAAAAAGTTGAGAAAACGGAGGAATGATCAAAGCAAAGCTCAGAAAGAGCATATTTTGCATATTCCCGACAGAACTGAAGGGACCCCGAGAAAAATTCTCGTATTTCAGAGGGGTGGAAACTTATGGGATGTGAAAGGCATTTTTGAAAAATTCTCCACACTTGATTGCTTTCGGAAGACTCGAAAGAGCAGCAAAGTATTTCTGAGGAAAGACTTGCCTTACAAAAAAAGACGCATTTGCTTGTGATGTTAAAGGGCGATTGGAAATGGTATAGGCATGATTCAAGTCTGGTTTTCAAGAAATACTGTAGCCAGAACTCTCGCTCCATTAAATCATGAAACTCTCATGATTTTATTCTTTAATTATCAATAATATTCATGCTGGATTCAAGACCAAACAGTAATATAATACATAGGCAGAGATGGAACTATTTTAGTTTCCCATTTGAATCAATTTCTAGCTCGACTTGGCTTTAAATCAATAAAATTCCATGTGTTAATATTGTAGGATTTCTGCATTATGTGATTCTATGAATTTCTGTAGATTCTAAACCTCTATCTGTATAACTTTTTGAAATGCAGTTCTTTGGGTACCATGTACTGAATGCCAGAAAAGTCTAAGCATCACCAAAAACTCAGGGAAAGATAATATTCAAGTTGTCATCTGAGGGAAAGATAATATTCAATTCGTCATTTGAGGGAAAGATAATATTCAATTTGACATCTGAGGGAAAATTAATATTCAGTTTGTCCTCTGAGGGAAAGATAACATTCAATTTGTCATCTGAGCGAAAAATAATATTCAATTTGTCATCTGAGGAAATAATAATATTCAATTTGACATCTGAGGGAAGATCAATACTCAATTTGACATCTGAGGGAAAGATAATATTCGGTTTGGTATCTGCGTGAAAATAATATTAAATTTGTCATCTGAGGGAAAGATAATTATTCAGTTTGGCATCTGAGGAAATAATACTATTCAGTTTGTCATGTGAAAATTGAATAATATTCAATTGAATAATATTCAATTTGTCACCTGAGAGAAATGTACATCTATGCTCGATAAGAATAATGTCACAATACCACCTTCCATTACTTCACCAACGGTTGGTGCTCGGCACAAAGAGCAATATATCATACTAGGTCATAAATGCACTTCATTAGGAATACAAGGACATCATTTTAGGGAATTTAGCAATGACAGTTTTCTGTGCGTAGTTAGAAATGGCTTCAACTTCATTCTTTGAGTGGTAACGCATATAACGCATACATCTACTGTATTCAGATAAGATTCGTCTCACATTTTTACGAATTACACGCGCGCATTAGGGTTTTAGCTTAAATCAGTGTCTCCCATGAAGCAAATGGACTTAGACTTTTATTCATGGGAAACAAGTACGCAAGGGAAGAAAGTTGCCTCGGGCTATCCGTTCTAGAAAGCAAAGCCATAAATTCGAAGTGATCTCGCTTTTTTGAAAAGGAATGAAGAATGGCGAGTGTGTTCCACATTTATCAACATTAGTGGAGAAACTTTTTGTGCAATTAGGATGTAGCGCTACATTATTTCTGAGTGACAAAAGAGACGTGATGTAGGTGCAATCTACGATGTGTTATTAAATGATATCACAGCGGCTTTAGGTATAATTGATGAGTGTTTGTATTAATGACTACAGATATATAATTCCTCAAAGAATCTCTCGTTCAGATGAGGTTATCACCTATATCATCAATATGTATAAATTTCCATTCTACATTTCGCTGCAATTTGCACTATGTTGCATCATGAAACGTGCACTGATAGCATAGGAGCAGAGGTATTGTAAATGTCATAGAATCCTCAATATTTTAACTTCCGAGTAGCATTTTCCCTCTCTCTCTGTCTCTCTCTCTCCGCTCTCTCTCTCTCTCTCTCTCTCACACACACACACACACACTCACACGCACACACACACATTTCTTATAACTGATACACGAAGTTCTTCGGGCAAATCTTCAAATGTTCGAAATAGCATTTTATAGTTAATATAAACCACCAATTTTTTTAAATTATATATTTATAAATTTTATGGCCCTACTCACTTATCATATATATAGCGTTCGAGAGAGAGAGAGAGAGAGAGAGAGAGAAACAAAAACACTGCTTGAGACGAAAACGAAAGAGAATTTTTACTGAATGTTGTACACGCGAAAAGAAAATTTAGAATTCCTCCGAGAATATTGAGAAAGCGCCATCTCCCCGCCTTCAGAGAGAGAGAGAGAGAGAGAGAGAGAGAGAGAGAGAGAGAGAGAGATTTGCCCAGGTAAAAGATGGGAAATGAGATTGAAACCCTAGAATGCCAGGCAGAATATTCTTTTCAAAGACGCCAACGTAGATCAAAGCAAGAGAGAGAGAGAGAGAGCACAGTATTACAAGGCCATTGGTTTATCCTAGGGAAAAGAGAGAGAGAGAGAGAGAGAGAGAGAGAGAGTTTTAAGAAGAATGGAAGCTCACTCTCACATGACAATCAGGGAGACCTAGGGAAAACGAGAGAGAGAGAGAGAGAGAGAGCAATTGCTACGTCTAGAGTAAACGACGCCATGCATATTCATAAACCCTATATTTTTTTTTTAAATGAAGCCGGCTATGATAATTATATGCAACGACCATTAGCGCATTATAATTAAGGGTCATTATACGTCACTTATTTATTTACCTATTCAATTTGGCCGCCATTATTGCGGCATAAATGGTTCGTGTCATTTGGTTCGTATCTGGTTATGCATAGAAGTCCGTGAGAATCTGGCACATCTTTGGAGGGAACTAAAGCATTTTAGTATAAGTTTCCTGAAAAGGAAACTATTTTGCCGGCTTTGTCTGTTCGTCCGCACTTTTCTGTCCGCAGTTTTTCTCTCCGCGCTTTTTCTGGCCACCTTTTGTCCGCATTTTTCTGTCCGCATTTTTCTGTCCGCACTTTATCTGCCCGCACTTTTTTCTGTCCGCACTATTTCTGTTCGCAATTTTCTGTCCGCATTTTTTTGTCCGAACTTTTTCTGTCTGCACTATTTCTGTCCGCAGTTTTCTGTCCGTTATTTCTGTCCGCACTTTTTCTATTTTTGGACTTTTTACTGGTGGCACTTTTTCTGCCTGCACTTTTTGTGTCCTCACTTTTTTCTGGCCGCATTTTTGTTTGTCCGCACTTTTCTCAGGCCGCATTTTTTTCTGTCAACACTTTTGTCTCTTCGCACTTGTCCTCTCCGCACTTCTTTCTGGCCGAACTTTTGTCCGTCCGTTTTTTTTTTCTTTCCGCTCTTCTTTCTAGCCGCACTTTTGTCTGTCCTCACTTTTGTCTGGCCACACTTTTTTCTGTCCGCACTTTTGTCTGTCCGCACTTTTTTCTGGTCGTAATTTTTCTGTCCGCACTTTTTCCGTCCGCCCTCAAATCTTGAAAACTACTGGGGCTAGAGGGCTGCAATTTGCTATGTTCATAATCAACCCTCAAATCATCAAAACATACTAAATTAAAATGGCAGCCCTCTGGCCTGAGCAGTTTATATTTTAATTACGGTTAAATTTAGCCATAATCGTTCGTCTGGCAACGATATAGGCCAGGCCATCACCGGGCCGGTCATAAAACAAGTTCCATTGGCCGCGGCTCATACAACATTATAAGGAAAGATTTTTTTTTTTTTTTCCCCTCTTCTGAGCCAAGAGTAAGAAAACCTGAGAAATCCTCCTGGTTGGTTCGTGAAGGGACAATTGAATTGAGCATATTTAAACCACAGATAACATGAGAAATTTCACTAACCTTCCGTAAAATAAATTAATGTAGTAATCTGCCTAAGTGGTATAATATATGTCAGGGCGTTCTCTGGTTACATTTGAAAAAGATAAAATATTGATGGAGAATTTTATATATTTTGAGATCCATATAAGGAAATGAAACATAACTTAAAACGATCTCTTCTGAGGTTTATGTGTTAAAAATGATACATTCGAGGTTCAGTAAAAAAAACATTCTGTCACGAGGAAGGTCATAAGGGAAAAGTTTTTTTTTTTTTTTTTAGAAATATCATATAAATAGACGAAAAACATCGTGTGTTGTGTCCATAGACCACTTATGAAATTTTTAAACACTAACCAATGAATGTCTATCATAGACGTGTGCACACGTGTGTGCTAGTGTTTGTACGTGAAATTTTAAACCACTGTAAATATTGAAGTGCATATCATGTTTCTGTACGTGTGGGCTTAAGTCTGTAAATTTAATCCATATTCTCGTTATTGTGGGTTAGTTTACTTTTGTAAACAAATCCCCCAGAGATATAGAAGTGGAATAAACCGAATTTTAATTCGTTAAAAGTGCTTGAAATACTTTGTTGTTTGTCGGCGTGTACTTGGTTGTGTTTATCTTGACATGCATATAGTAATCATACTCGCGCCTGTATATACGCAAATCACCCACGAAACTAGTTTTCAAAAGCGCGTTTGAAGGAATGACCTAAACTGGCTTGATTGTAGGTGTCTGGCAATATTTTGAGTCCCCTGATAATAAGTTTCCACTTTGCTTATTAATGATGATCTAGATATCAAAAGGTGTTTCCTCCGCTTGATTCTGATTAGCGAACCTTGCTGTGTGAAAGGTCTGAGTAGAGTAAATGGTTGCTTGATCTTTTGTAGAGTGAAAAGGTGTCGTGGTAGTAATGTTAATTTATATGTATATATTTAGAACTTATAACTTATATGTATACAAAGAGGAAGGCAGATCACAAAAGAGAAATGAAGACGAAAATATGAGAACTTTCTCTCCTAAGAAGCAAAATTTTTCATTATATGTAATTAAAAAAAAACGAACGTGTTTAAAATTATTTATGCGCGATACATTATGATAATAATATCAGTTAATTCTTACTTTCTTTCAAATTCGTCAGGGTAAATGAAACTGGACGTAAAAAGAGAAGAAATAAAAAAAAGAAAAAATTCTCGCCATCTCGGCATTGTGTAGGAGAGTGTTTTGTGCTAATTCATATCATTTATCACCGGAGCAATGTCAGAACTGGTCCCGAATTGCAATTGCTTTCACGCTCTCCAGCAGCAGTAAACTAACTATTCAACCGTGAAGCCTTTCAGCTGGTAGTCTCTCTCTCTCTCTTCTCTCTCTCTCTTCTTTTCTCTCTCTCTCTCTCTCTCTCTCTCACCCACTCACTCCGTTTTCCCCTAGTTTTCTCTCTCTCTCTCTCTCTCTCTCTCTCTCTCTCTCTCTCTCTCTCTCTCTCATTACCCCACACACTCCCTTCCCCATTTAATCTCTCTCCTTCTCTCTCTCTCTCTCTCTCTCTCTCTCTCACTCTCTCTCTCTCTTTTAAAGCATGGTCATTTGCTTAACATTCTTGAAATTTATAAATTTAATTAATGATTTATTCAGAGGTCACGATAACTATCCGCACCTATATAAATGTTTCCAAATTTTTTTCTTAAAATTACAATTAATAAACGGGACGTATCTCACCAGAAAGACATTGCTTGTAATTACACCATTGAACCAGTACCTCCCTCCTCAACACATTCCTTACATCCAGCACTGACATACGCTTAGAACTTTTATTACCTTAGAAGGGGTTACACTGCACCCCTGAGATTAACAGTGACTGTATTGACCAATAATTATTTATTATTACTTTCATAGTAATTTTATTATTCATATAAAAAATTCCTTGATAAATAATAGACGACAGATTTACCAGTCAAACTTCTCTGTTGGCTGCATCTACATAAGAGTTCCAACTAAGTCAATTATCATTCATCAAGTTCTTAAACACACTTTTTGTGATAGGAACACTGCAGGCATAAGGGCATGGTAATATAAACAGGCAGCCCAAAAGACGCGTAGGAACTAATACACTCATTGAACACTAGCAAGACCAAAAACTCTTGACTCGCTGAAAAGACAAAAGATTTAACTAGATCTTTGGGTGGAAACAACCCTTGACTTTCCTCCCACATAAGTGATGCAATTTAGGTCAAGACCGAAGAATTGGAACAAGTTGAGAGAGAGAGAGAGAGAGAGAGAGAGAGAGAGAGAGAGAGAGGAGAGTTACAAGAGTGACAGGGATTAGGATCTCTCAAAGAACTTATTGGCGGTCCATCCGAGGAGACATTGTGTGATCACTATTCTCTAGGAGCAGGTTTTACTGTTCCTTCAAAGTGTTCTAATGTTTTTTTGTCTAGATTTCTTTTTGAACTCTTCTGCACTGTTGTTGTTTATAACGTCTAGTGGCAGTTATGCCATGTGTCCCACAGTTATGTGAAGAAGTTCCCACAATGAGAATGTGTTGTATCTCTTCGGTTCTAGTTTCCATCCATTATTTCTTGTCTTGGTTTTTCGTTTAATGTGAAATGAGAGAGAGAGGGGGGTGGGGGGGTGGGTGAGATTAAAACCAGTAGGAAGAACCAAAAGGTCAAATGAGAGAGAGAGGGGAGAGAGAGACCGAATTAAAACTGGTAGGAAGAAAAGGTCAAATGAGAGAGAGTGAGAGAGAGAAGGGGAAATTAGAGCCAGTAGGAAGCAGTCAAAGAGAGAGAGAGACAGAGAGAAGAGAGACGAGAGAGGAGAGAGAGAGAGAGAGACTGAGAGAGAGACAGAGAGAAAGAGAAATTAAGACCAGTGGGAAGAAAAACTTATATGAGAGAAAAGATAAAAAGAGAGAGAGGGAAAGAGGAATTAAACCAGTAGGAAGAAAAAGTCAAATGAGATGAGAGAGAGAGAGAGAGAGAGAGAGAGAGAGAGAGAGAACTCGAGTCATTTCCTCTGCAAGACAAACGATATTGCATTCTACACCACTGAAAAAATGTTTTCCACTAATAATAACAAAGAAAATCACAAGACATAAAAAGGGTCAGTATGTGTGACATAAATTAAGCATGATTTTTTTTTAAACATCAAGGGAAAATGTTTTATTTGGAAACTAATATTTTTATATTGTGCCTGTAATGTTCTCCACGAATGATCTTCATACGTTTGTTTTTTCGACGGCACATTCTCTCTCTCTCTCTCCTCTCTCTCTCATCTCTCTCTCTCTCTCTCTCTCTCTCTTATAAAACTTGTCGGAATCCCGGAACTGGATAAATTAAAAGTGTGTTATTCATTACCACTTTTTATTGCATTTCTCTTCCATTTATGATAAAAACATTAAACCATCAACTCCCTTTATCAGTAGCAGTTTTTATGCACATCAAAAAAAATAATTGCTATCAATTATTAAATAGTATCGCTTTATAATTTCTAATGTTTATAAATCCTTAGGTCAGATATAATCACTGTTTCAGATATATAATCAGGAAAAGGGTCAATAAATATAAAAGTATAGTGCCTATGGAAGAAGGCTTCCAAAAAACACCTAAAGGAAACTTCTGTAGTTTTGTAGCTGTATTGAATAGTATCTGGCGCCAATGGCATGTCTCCCCCTCTAGATGTTTAGAAAATTCTCTTTCCAATAGATTATTCCTGGAGGGGATGCTGTTAATGATACCATTAACATTTTTAGATTCTGGGCTTTTTTAAGATACGTTTTTATTACATTTAATATCTCATTGGGTTCTTCAAAGTTTTATACGTCAATGATGAAACCTGCTTCTGTAAATATAAGAGTTTTGATGCCAAAAGTTTTGGTGTTTTTAGTTCCAATTTATTAATATTTTTATTTGGCTCCTGAAATTTCAGCCTATGTTTATATAACTTAATAATGAAAACCCATCTCAGTAAATTATACAAGTTTTGATCTCATATAACAATAAACAGGCCTATAAAATAAGCAGTCCTAGGAAATATTTTATCCTTGGGTAAAAAAAATTTTCAAATGCGTTTCGCTTTCAAATAAGACTGTGCTTGTCACCATCCTTACACAAAATAACCCCTTTTGAAGTGGCCATATCCCTACAGATCTAGTTAATCGATCTCACTTATCCAAAATAGAATCCAGCAAGGGGTAGCATTTCTATAGAAAGGATTGGGCTTTATGATATTAGACTTTTTTGAAGTTTGGGAGTGGAGAAGTTTGGGAGTTTCCTAATGATCTATGCGGCGGCAGTTCAGGTGTAATTGGTCCCTACAACTTCTGCGCCTGTCTAAATCACATTAAAACATTTTCTTGCTGGAACCACTAATTCCTCTAGTTCATCAAGTTTAATCGTCACCACAAATCTCTGTACATTGAGAAGGCAAACCGAGGGAGCAAAAAGATACTTCCATCAAAGAGAGAGAGAGGAGAGAGAAGAGAGAGAGAGAGAGAGAGATTAGTCTTACACATTTTCCAATCAAGCGAACTCCTATTTGTATAAATGTCACAGTACATGAGCTACACAATCCAGTTATTGAAACCAGCACGAGAAAGAAAGAGAGAGAGAGATTATAGCCATAACAACACATTTTTCCAGTCCAGGTGTAATTCCATTTATATAAATGTCACAGTATATGAGCTGCAAAAGACTATTTATTGCACGAGAGAGAGAGAGAGAGAGAGAGAGAGAGAGAGATTTATTAAGCCATAACAACGTAATTTTCTAATCCAGTGTACTTCCAATTATGTAAATAAATTTCGTAGAACATGATCTACAAAAAGCAAAATTACGTTACAATCTTCCAGAGAACATATTAGTTGACCTATTTTAATTTAATCAATCCTTCAATTCCAAGAAGCAGTTCGTCTGTGGCTTATTACATGTGTTTTTGCTGATATGTGCATCTTAATAAAGCAAAATTTACCGTTTAGTTTTTTTTCCGCCATAAAATTTTAAATTACATTTATCGACGCTTTTCCTGCTTGTGTCACTGAAAAACTGCATATATCTGATCCCGGGATAAATAAGAATAAAAAAAAAACTATAAAAGGATAATATTCAATAATTATACACGGACGATATATTGTCAGTAGTAAATATTCCGTATACAAAATGATAAATGGAAAGAAAGCTTTTTTTAATTTAGAGTTAAATATTTATCAATTTCAGAAATATTGGTGAAAAATATAATTCTAAACGAACGTTGTTTTTCCTCGCTATATTTTTGTGGTAAACATTCGTTAAGAAAAATGATAAACAAGGGAAAACTTCTTTCGTTAGGCTTAAATATTTATTAATTAACCAATATTGCTGAAAATTATTTGATGCAAAAATACCAATTTGACCAATACCAATTTGATGCTATAACGTCAGAGGCATAAATATATTCCAAGTCGAGACATTTAAGCATATTTCCATAAATTTAACGGTGGCTGAAGAACAGCTGAGAAAAATAACCCCAAAACTTGAGAAACGCCGAGAAACATTCTAACGTTTTCTTTACATTTTTCCGCATTTCCCGAGAGGATGAAATATGTCTCAAGACTTCTTTGGTAACACAAAAGAATTTCCAATTTTAAAACACACTGGAAGGAAATTAAGAAGAATTATTCCACACTTTAATCTGTTGTTCAGCGAATTACTTTTACAATTTATCGGTTCATTAAACAGCAACGAAGATGTTGAAATTAAACGGACGATTGATTATTGCCGAAAATTATCAGAAGAGATTAGAATTCCATTAAAACTTATAATTGCTGCTTTAAAGTAAAGGATATCTCTTTATGTGAACTGAAAGCAGAATTTTGCGAAACAAATACAATATTTTGAAAGGGCTGTCATTAATGTATAAAATGGCATAAAAATTAGCATTTTCCAAAATAAATGCAATATTTTAACAGGGCTACGGAAAATAGATTAGAGAATGGGCTCATATGACCTTATCTGATTTTTAATTTCTCTCCTCTTTAAGAGAGGTTTGAAACTCACCGTCCTTTATATAAATAAATAAATAAATAAAAATAAATAAATGAATATAAATAAGTAAATAAATAAATAAATAAAAAATAAATTAATAAGTAAATGAATAAAAATAAATAAAATGAATAAGAGATTTTACTCTCTGAATATTATGTAATCTAATCATCAGAGACAGACTTGAATAGCAGGGAGCCCCTTGAAAACCCAACGCTAATTTATTTACGGTGTAATCTGGTTTGTAACAGGCGCGTTTGTTTATACAGAACGGATTGAGTTAATCTCAGATTATCCGTATCGACGCCCCTCGAATTATTATTGCATTATGCCTTGTAGGAGACGCTGACATGGCAAGTTGATTATAAAGGTACTCTGGAGTAATGTTCTAACTGGGGCCTTTAGAGAACGAGACAGGGAAGCGGAAGATAAACACAGATTTTGAAATCGGGAATCTTTGCAAGTAATTGTCATTATATGAAAAAAATCATAATTTGTTTACGATTCATATTACTTAATTTCGTTAGAGACAATATATACATGTTAGTAGCTGAGTCACCCACCAACATGTCTGCCAAAATTGTCTGCTAAAAAAATAAATCATAAAACGATTCTGAACGTAATTATACTTCGTGAGACATGATTTCTCCACACATTCGTTGCAACGCTAAATTGGCCATCTGCTTTTCTTCCAAACATTCTATTTTCTTCCTAGTAACAAGATTTCTCTACGGAGAAAGAAAATATAAGCAGGTAACAAATTTCTTGGCTCTGTTCATCTGTTCATTATTTTCACAAATTTTCGCAACGTGTACACTCCAAACAATTTCAAAAATTCTATGAGAAACTACTTTTTTCGAGAATGCAAATCTCTCTCTCTCTCTCTCTCTCTCTCTCTCTCTCTCTCTCATCAGAACACTGTGAATGAACAGTGAAACCTGCTCCTAGAGATAAGGGAGCAAACGATGTCTCCCCGGATGGACCAATAATAAGTCTTGGTCATCCTAATCCTTGCAACTCTCATCAGAACTACGTGACTGAGTAGTTTCAGACCTAAGTATGGTTGAATTATCGAAGACAGGGCTACTAAACCTTGCAATTGACGTGGGATTCTTAAGCATGCTCGTTAATATACCGCGATTCATACTAATTCATAGTCGTTCCTGTAAAAAATTGCTTAGAGAACACTGTCTACGAAAACTGCTTCGTTTATAGGCAGAGCGCTAGTGAACGCGGCCGGGAAAGAAATGTCCATCGATTATGCATGGCCAATAGGCTAGAACCACACGGACCCATTTTCCATGGAATAGCTGAGAGAGAGCAGGACATTCATGTTTCAGACCAGGATTCTTGAAGTTTGTTTCTTGTTCATGTCTATAATCGGAGAGAGAGAGAGAGATGAGAGAGAGAGAGAGAGAGAGAGAGAGAGAGAGAGAGAGTGATGAAATCCTATCTCAGGTCTATGAAGCCTGATGCTGAATTTATCTGTTCAATCGCAGAGAGAGAGAGAGAGAGAGAGAGAGAGAGAGAGAGAGAGAGATAAACTGTTTCTTGGTCAGAAAGTCTAAAGTATTTCTTGCTAATATGTTTCTCTGCAAGCGGTTTTAGTTTGAATGACGTAAGTACCTCAATGTGGGACAGAAAATATCTGAGAGGGTTGGAACATCACGATTATTTTATCTGAATAAACCGTGGTACGAATAATTATTTGTGAGAACAAATGCATGATCTTCCCTTCGGTATCAAGCGTGATTATGAGCAAAACATATAGCACTTCAAAAGTCGATAGTAGGTAATATCACAAGTAAATTTTGTACCTGAGGCAATACTTTGGTGTTTTTGAACATCAGCCTATTAGACCCTTAAGAGAAAATTTAATCTTATAATTCGTCTTTTAGTATCATATCGTGTATTAGAGGTTTCCAGAAAACTAGAACACCAACTACCTGTAACTACAAACTTTAAACATTCTCCATCTTGGGGACTATACCGTAATTTTGTCTCGGTTGCAAACTTACCAAATTACATCCTGACTTGGGGGGCCAGACTCTTCCACATCCACTTCGAAAAGGTTTCTGGGTCATGAACAAGTCCAGAAGAGTTCAGAGGAGATCAAAGTACCTCATCATTGAGGTGGATATATGAAAAAAGTGACCAGTGGAAAATTATGTTTTTTTTCAGGTATAAAACAACTACGCTGATATGTTTCGTTAGGTATACATAAACAGCCATGATTTTTCTTTAAAAAAAAGGCCAATTTTGTGTTTGATAAAATCCGTTTACATTTGATACCTTACATGAATCTTTGATTGTTTAACCTTTTTTTTTGTTTACACGTAAAAGGGTTTCGTAAATGTTTCATAAGGTAAATTAACTACCATTACTTTTCCTTTAAAAAAGTAGGTTTGTTTGCTAATCATAATTTTTATAAAAATGACTTACTAGAACGTTAACCTGTTTATTTTACGTGTAAAAATATGCGTTAATATGATTCACAAGGAAAATAAAATAGTGTTACTTTTCCTTTAAAATAAATCAGTTGATATGTCACTAAAAACCCTCTACAATATCTGTCTTACATATTTTTTTTTTTTTTTACATATTAAAGAGCTACTTACTAATCGTAACCTTTCCTTGAGATAATCCGTTTATGCTTTACGAGTAAACTTTCTAAAATAACTGTCTTACTACGTAACAAATATATATCAAGCGCAATTTGCGTTTGCAAAACCCCGAGAAATAATTTCACGCATAAGCGTCAGATCAGCGTAAAAGGACCGTATAAAGTTCTTGAGTATTTCGTGGTAATTCCAATGTTTCTCCATTAGTGTGCAATACTGAGCCGACATTATGCCCACGCCTGGAATAAGCAGACGTCGAGAGTAGTCATATTTCCCAGGGTGAATGTTATTAAATATTAGTGCAAATGAGGTCAAGTCGAGACAAGAGTTCATTGCCATAAGTTGTGTCCCTCATTTGGGTACTAATAGAGAATTTGAAGTTGATGGACAGCTCTTATTATTATTATTATTATTATTATTATTATTATTATTATTATTATTATTATATTATTATTATTATTATTATTGTACTAATAGTAAAGTATAATAAATTGAAACTGATGACCGATTATTATTATTATTATTAATTATTATTATTATTATTATTATTATTATTATTATTATTATTATTATTATTATTATTGTTGTTGTTGTTGTTGTTGTTGTTGTTGTTGTTGTTGTTGTTGTTGTTGTTGTGTATGGAAATAGATATTCTTAAGAAGTAAACCTTCAAATGGGATGTTTTCATTAACGTTCATCTTTTTAAACAAAATTAGAACTTAATTTCGTATAACAGAAAAAGAGCTGATCCATTTAGAAACTCTCTCTCTCTCTCACTCTCTCTATCTCTCTCTCTCTCTCTCTCTCTCTCTCTCTCTCTCTCTCTCTCTCTCTCTCCAATATCAGTACTCAAATCGACAGGGCAAAGTCCAATTGTGCCACATAAAATGAAGAGCATTTTATTAAGACCTTATTAACTATTTGTATAGACACGTTTGCTCTGCTCGCATTTATGAGTTCTGCCATATCTGCGTACAAATGGAAAATTATATCTAAGTTAGGAAACGCAATCAAAAAACAAGTAAAAATGCGCCGAAGTTCGTTCGGCGCAATCGAGTATACTCAAGACCACCGAAAATGGTTCTATCTTTTGGTGGTTCAGTATAATGCCGTAGGAGCCGCGTCCCACGAAACTTTAGCCACCTCCCGGTGGTGGCTTATCCCATATCGTTGCCAGAAGCACGATTATGGCTAAATTTAACCTTGGATAAAATAAAAACTACAGAGGCAAGAGGGCTGCAATTAGTGTGTTTGATGATTGGAGGTGGTGATCCAACATACTAATTTACAGCTCTCTAGCCTCATAGTGTTAAGGTCCGAGGGCGGACAGACAAAGTACCGGTAAAGTATTTCTCTTTCAGAAAAACCAAAAAAAAAAAAAAAAAAAAAAAAATTATATTCTAGCAAATTTTTTATAGGTGTTCCAATTGCCAGGCCTGGTAAGGGTGCTTAAAAATTCCTTGGATTATTTACAATATGCTAAATCCACCAAATGATAAGTGTTCGTCGTGTAATGACGCAGATTTTCTAATTGAAATTAAAATTCTCGATATGCCATGTTGCCACATATTAAATCAAATGTGGTGCGCAATACCCATAGAGTTTATTGTACCATTTACTGTATCATTTTCGTCCTGATGGTGAGAATTAGTGTAATTACTTTTGATTCGCAAAGGTTTCCGGTCCGTTAAGCTGCTCGTTTGACGATTAAATAATTTCATGATTAATTATATTACTTTCGTGTAAGTTTATAATTCTCTCTTCCCTCGAGCGTAAATGCGCCTTATCGAGAGAGTTCTCGTTGCTTGCGAGTCGTGGAGTTGTTATAAACGGATATCAGGGAAGCCTTCTTCTCCTTGTGGACAGGTTGGATATGAAATACGAGAATATTTGATAACGAAGTGGACCTGTAACGTTATCTAATTTTCTTATCTGTATAAATATAAGAATATCTTCCAAAGAACTTTATTTTCAGTATAATTTCCTTATCAAAAGATATATGATTGCTATACTCTGAAAACAATTAAGTATTTGGTGTGCTATTCGCCTGAATATACGGACTCAAATGTCGTCAAATAAAAGCGTAAAATATTTCACGGAACTTCGAAATAAAAAAAAAATAAAAAATAAAAAACTAGCTCTGTTAAGCATGAGAAGTTTTTAAAATGCAAATGAGCCAAAGTCTGCCCAATTTGTATCCTGATGGCAACGATTTGCATACACTCAGAGCGAGAGAGAGAGAGAGAGAGAGAGAGAGAGAGAGAGAGAGAGAGAGAGAGAGAGAGGGTATATATATATATACATACATTATATATATATATATATATATATATATATATATATATATATATATATATACATATATATATATATATATATATATATATATATATATATATCATATATATATATATATTTATTTTTAAATTATCACCTTTCTGTTGTATGAAAATTAAAGACTAAATAGTTATAAGAAAAACGAGAGGTGGGATGAGAGAGAGAGAGAGAGAGAGAGAGAGAGAGAGAAGAGAGAGAGAGAGAGAGAGAGAGATCCCGAATTCTTCAAAGGTCACCAGGTATTCCCCTATCATGGCTATTTCCCAAAAACCTCATCAAAGTAAAGCGAAAATCGATAAAATGTGTTAGTGGGCGAGGAGCTCGGAGAAGCCAGGTTTACGTTTCAGCAACGCCAAACTGAGGCTTTCTGGACGGCTATGATCCTTCTATCGAAATCTGATGAAGATTCAACAAACACGTCTTGTGAGGTAATCGTACTACCTGGTCCTAAAATTCGTTTCATAAGTGGATGATGTTGACATGAGGATCAAAATACTTGGAGAGCTAGCACCTCAATGGCGTGATCGGTATGGTCTTGGCCTGCCACCTCGGGCATTCCCTGAAGGGTTAGAGATGTGCATTTCTGATGATAGAAGTTCACTCTCGACGCGGTTCGGAAGTCACTTAAAGTCGTTAGTCCCGTTGCTGAATAACCACTGGTTCCTTGCAACGTAAAAACACCATAAAAACAAGCAAACTTGGAGAGCTATTTTCCATTTTACAGTTTCATTTTTAAGCCAGCCCCTTGATATATACAGACATGAAAATAATGTAAGGACTTCATTTAGAAGAGGTCAATAACTTCTATTCATTAACTAGTGGCTCGATGATTGCTAGTCTTCAAAGAACGAACAAACGACTTTTAATTATTCCCACTCCAGCATCGCCCAAGAAACGAAACCGATTAGTGGCCTCCGTCAGCAGCGAGTTCTGGGTACGAAATTGTCTGAAAGTCTTCCAAAGGGAATTAAATTCATTTCGAAAGGGTATCCAAGGGAGGTATTTCCTATAACTGGCAATAAGGGGTTACGCAAAAGGAGACGGAATCTATATGACGGATTTTTCCGGCTGAAACGAATGCCTCAAGAGATCCATTCCTTTGGCTGACCAGCGTCTTAAAATTTCAATTCAGAATCGTTTTCTGTGACCATAAACCATTAAACAAATGTCAACGTGAATATCCTAGACAGTTCTTCTCTTGAAAAGGAGTCTCTTCTCGTTTCACCCACGAATTAGTTTGCCTCCCAAGTCCCACCAGCTAAGAGGCAATTTCATTTCCATAGAGATGACCCGACCGTGAATGAAATTTTCCGTAATGATAGAGACAGGTATACTAAAACTCAGTGTCTGTGAATATAAAAGGGGGTTTTCTCGAACCATTTTCGACCTGAGACTTCATCTATGAGGAGGGATTAAAAGTAAGGAAGGAATTAACGTGAAGTATACAGTAGTATCTCTCGTGAAAGGACCATCTTTGAAAAAAGCAATATTCGTCTACAAGAGGGACCTCAAAAGAACACCTTTTTTTATGTCTTTTATAGAATACTCTTTCATCTCGGTAACTTCTACGATATCTAAGGAGATATTTTCCGAATAAATCTGGAATAATCTCGTACCTTTTGAAAAAAAAAATATTGCTTACAGTCCAAGAAGGAAAGACTGCTAAACGAATATTACCCGAGGTCGATTCACGAATGTCACCATAATTTCTTTCTATTTTTTTCTTCTTCTTCTTCTTCTTCTTCTTCTTCTTCTTCTTCTTCTTCTTCTTCTTCTTCTTCTTCTTCTTCTTCTCTATAAGAATAGCAATAACCAAACACGAAGAAAGAAATCCTGTGTTAGGGCAGGAAATACAATTGGAAGAAATAAAAACCGACGCGAACGAGGCGATCGAGGATAATATTATCAGAAAACAGATAATGGAACTTCGATTTCCCTTCCGAGATAATGACGGAGTGATGAGTAAACGGCAATTCAATACTTGGAAAAGATTAAGAAATTTACGGAATGGAGCCTCGACTTATTATTTAAGTTTTTATTTAGGGAAAAGTAGACGTGAATTTCCAAAGTTCTATGGTTAGGATATACGTTAGTTCCCCAAACCCAAAGAAACCCTGGAAAAGACTATGAATTAGGCTGATAATTTAATTTTAGAGGAGAGAGAGAGAGAGAGAGAGAGAGAGAGAGAGAGAGAGAGAGAGAGAGAGAGAGAGAGAGAGAGAGAGAGAGAGAGAGAGATGTTTACCATAATCATTGTAGTAATATTATTCAGGCAATTTGAATTTTGCATGTGCAGAAATTTTTCAGATACATGCATAAGAAAAGTAGAGGTGTATGAGCTACTAAACGGGTACATAGAGAGAGAGAGAGAGAGAGAGAGAGAGAGAGAGAGAGAGAGAGAGAGAAAGTTTACCATATGAATAAACATAAATGTGAAATGAAATCAGACAGACAGATAGACAGACAGGCAGACAGACAACGATATAAAAATACGTAAATGTGGAATTAAATGTGTGTGTGTGTGAGAGAGAGAGAGAGAGAGAGAGAGAGAGAGAGAGAGAGAGAGAGAGAGAGAGAGAGAGATTTTTCTTACCAATTCATTGTAGTATAAGATGTAAATTTTCATAAAAGGAGATCTGAAGCGAGGCCTTATTATAGCAACAAAACTTCCAATTTTTATGCAACATTCTTATCGCCCTCTCTTTCTGTAGTTTATCCAAATATAATCTGTAAGTGTACATTCGGCTGTAAATTAAATAGAAAGGAAACATTCACAATATTTTCGTCAAAGTAAATTAACTTTGGGTTTATATAAACCAAAAGACTCTTTTTGTTTACAAAACTAAGAGTAAAAATAACATTACTTATGGGATCATTTCCTCACTAAACTGAATTTACGAGGCAGTTGTAGGTATAATTTCTCTACAGTTTTGTAGAGACGGTAATTTGTTGTTGAAAGTTCGCCAATAAAATCACATAACTAACTTTGGCAGCGTTACGGAATAACTTTGTGGGGAGGTTTTGCAAGAAAAATCTTAAGTGTCATAGACAGTGGGTATTAAAGGCATTTATTCGGAATAATCTTTCTGTTAAAATCTAGATTTTTATCATTTCTGTTCAAAGTTTGGTCAAACGCGTCCGAGAGGACAATCGTATTTTATCACTGAAATGTATATTCATTTTCTGTCACATACGATGTATTTATTTATTAAACTTTGCACTTGAGTTATTGAAACATACAATTCTGAAATAAATATATTCAAATCTTGCATATTCTTAGAAATGCAATGTGCGAATGATGCATCTGAGTTAAATATAACTCAAGATTGTTGGTTTCTAGTTTTCTGAAAAGAAAACTATTGTTCTGGCCGTCCACACTTTTTTCTGTCCGCACTTTTGTCCGTCCGCCCTTAGATCTTGAAAACTACTGAGGCTACAGGGATGCAAATTGGTATGTTGATCATCCACCCTACAATCCTCAAACATGCAAAATTGCAGTTCGCTACCCTCAGTAGCTTTTATTTAATTCAAGGTTAAAGTGAGCCATAATCGCGCTTCTGGCAACAATATAGTAAAAGCCACCGCCGGACCGTGGTTAAAGCTTCACGGGCTGCGGCTCGTACAGCATTATGCCGAGACTACCGAGAGATAGATGTATTTCCGGTGGTCTTGATTATGTAGAGGCTAAGCAGAAAACTCGATTGCGCCGAAAAAAACTTTTTTTTTTTATAGATTTAAAGGACAATGACGAGACAGAAACGATACTAAAATAAAAATATCATAAAACATTACGTGTTTCCTTGTGACGCTTTCAATAAAACACTCGCCTGAGATTCTGTCGTCGTCAGCAAATATGAAAGAAAAGACGTGAGAAATAAACCTCAGGCAGAGACCAGAGGATCTCGAGTGCGAAAGGAAAGAAGAAGAAGAAGAAGAAGAAGAAGACGCTGTGTGATACAGGGGAAGGGACTTCCACAAAATTCCATAACAAGGCAATATAGCTCAGTCAATTGATGATCTTGACGCCATGAATGTATCGTTTTAGCTGCGTCATTTAATAGAAAAAAATCATATTTTATAGGAACAGTTAAGGGGAGAGAAACTCCTTTAAAATTCAGATAAGTTAGTTTTTCATAGACACGAGAAACTGGTGGATAAAGTTGAAATCTGAAGCTGTCTATTCCTTTGCCATTTACTGATAAATGGACGAATCTTGTATGCGAAGTCAAGGAATATAAAATTTGATTCTTTCAAATAGAAATAAATCATATTTCATGGGAAGCTTTGGAGGAATAGACACTGTTTTATAATTCATAAAACAAGTCTGTTATTCTTAGACATTACCAAGAAAACACTCAAGCATTAACCTATGAATTTTCTACATAGCAAAAGAACTTGTTCTGTCCAAAATGTTATTGATAATAAGTTACAGTGACATTTTAGAAATGCGTCATCAGTTTGGTCAAGGGAATGTTCTCCTAAGTGCCAAGAACTGCCAGTACTAATCAAAACATATTGAATATAATGGTTACATGTTATTTGTAAACAATTCTGCCACTCATTGCTGGTCTTGACTCCATTACTAATCAAAATATAATGTCCTCGTGTTATTTGGTAATAAATCTCACTCATTACTGGTCTGACTGACTGACTGTCACCCAGTTCATAAATGACTGACATCCACCTCATAACATTTCTTGCACATGATGCGGAACCTCTCCTAAAAAGACTTCTGAGTCAGACAGAATGATCAAAACAAGAAAAGTATACATTTTTGAGTGAAATATACAAAATTATACACTAGCTTTTAATATATGATAATCTTAGGTAAATAAGAATACATCATACTGAT
>NC_061090.1:35743456-35775956 GCF_015104395.2 Macrobrachium nipponense
GTAGAAAATTCACAGGTTAATGCTTGAGTGTTTTCTGGGTAATGTCTAAGAATAACAGACTTGTTTTATGAATTATAAAACAGTGTCTATTCCTCCAAACTTTCCTATGAAATATGATTTATTTCTATTAGAAAGAATCAAATTTTATATTCCTCGACTTCGCATACAAGATTCGTCCATTTATCTGTAAATGACAAAGGAATAGACAGCTTCAGATTTCAACTTTATCCAACAGTTTCTCGTGTCTATGAAAAACTAACTTATCTAAATTTTAAAGGAGTTTCTCTCCCCTTAACTGTTCCTATGAAATATGATTTTTTTCTATTAAATGACGCAGCTAAAACGATACATTCATGGCGTCAATATCATCAATTGACTGAGCTATATTGCCTTGTTATGGAATTTTGTGGAAGTCCCTTCCCCTGTATCACACAGCGTCTTCTTCTTCTTTCCTTTCCTTTCCCACTTGAGATCCTCTGGTCTCTGCCTGAGGTTTATTTCTCACGTCTTTTCTTTCATATTTGCTGACGTCGACAGAATCTCAGGCGAGTGTTTTATTGAAAGCGTCACAAGGAAACATTTTTTTTTGCCCGGTTTTCAACCCTCATCTCGCTCCGACTAGGGCGGTTTTTACTTAACTAGAAAATAAAAAGCTACGTAATGTTTTATGAATATTTTTATTTTAATATCGTTTCTGTCTTGTCATTGTCCTTTAAATCTATAAAAATAAACAAGTTTCTTTTCGGCGCAGTCGAGTTTCTGCTTAGCCTCTACATAACCAAGGCCACCGGAAATACATCTATCTCTCGGTAGTCTTGGCATAATGCTGTACGAGCCGCGGCCCGTGAAGCTTTAACCACGGCCCGGCGGTGGCTTTTACTTTATTGTTGCCAGAAGCGCGATTATGGCTCACTTTCACCTTGAATTAAATAAAAACTACTGAGGGTAGCGAACTGCAATTTTGCATGTTTGAGGATTGTAGGGTGGATGATCAACACACCAATTTGCATCCCTGTAGCCTCGGTAGTTTTCAAGATCTAAGGGCGGACAAATAAAGTGCGGACAGAAAAAAGTGTGGACGGCCTGAACAATAGTTTTCTTTTCAGAAAACTAGAAACCAACAATCTTGAGTTATATTTAACTCAGATGCAACATTCGCGCATTGCATTTCTAGGAATATGCAAGATTTGAATATATTTATTTCAGAATTGTATGTTTCAATAACTCAAGCGCAAAATTTAATAAATAAACACATCGTATGTGACAGAAAATGAATATACATTTCAGTGATAAAATAAGATTGTCCTCTCGGATGCGTTTGACCAAACTTTGAACAGAAATGATAAAAATCTAGATTTTAACAGAAAGATTATTCCGAATAAATGCCTTTAATACCCACTGTCTATGACACTTAACATTTTTCTTGCAAAACCTCCTCACAAAGTTATCCCGTAACGCTGCCAAAGTTAGTTATGTGATTTTATTGGCGAACTTTCAACAACAAATTACCGTTTCTACAAAACTGTAGAGAAATTATATCTACAACTGCCTCGTAAATTCAGTGTAGTGAGGAAATGATCCCATAAGTAATGTTATTTTTACTCTTAGTTTTGTAAACAAAAAAATCTTTGGTTTATATAAACCCAAAGTTAATTTACTTTGACGAAAATATTTTGAATGTTTCCTTTCTATTTAATTTATAGCCCAATGTACACTTAGAGATTATATTTGGATAAACTACAGAAAGAGAGGGCTATAAGAATGTTGCATAAAAATGGGAAGTTTTGTTGCTATAATAAGGCCTCTCCTCAGATCTCCTTTTATGAAAATTTACATCTTATACTCCAATGAATTGGTAAGAAAACTCTCTCTCTCTCTCTCTCTCTTCTCTCTCTTTGTACCCTTTTAGTAGCTCATACACCTCTACTTTTCTCATGCATATATCTGAAAAATTTCTGCACATGCAAAATTCAAATTGCCTGATTAATATTACTACCATAATTATGGTAAACATCTCTCTCTCTCTCTCTCTCTCTCTCTCTCTCTCTCTCTCTCTCTCTCTCTCCTCTAAAATTAAATTATCAGTCCAATTCATAGTCTTTTTTTGGGTTTGGGGAACTAACGTATATCCTAACCATAGAACTTTGGAAATTCACGCCTACTTTTCCCTAAATAAAATCTTAAATAAGAATCCGAGGCTCCATTTTGTAAATTTCTTAATCTTTTCCGAGTATTGAATTCCCGTTTACACATCACTCCGTCATTATCTCTGAAGGGTAATCGAAGTTCCATTATCTGTTTTCTGATGATATTATCCTCGATCGCCTCGTTCGCGTCGGTTTTTATTTCTTCTAATTGTATTTCCCGCCCTAACACAGGATTTCTTTCCTCGTGTTTGGTTATTGCTATTCTTATAGAGAAGAAGAAGAAGAAGAAGAAGAAGAAGAAGATAGAAAGAAATTATGGTGACATTCGTGAATCGACCGCTGGTAATATTCGTTTAGCAGTCTTTCCTTCTTGAACTGTAAGCAATATTTTTTTTTTCAAAGGTACGAGAGTATTCCAAATTTATTCGGAAAATATCTCCTTAGATATCGTAGACGTTACCGAGATGAAAGAGTATTTTATAAAAGGCATAAAAAAGGTGTTCTTTTTAGGTCCCTCTTTAGACGAATATTGCTTTTTTCAAAGATGGTCCTTTCACGAGAGATACTACTGTATACTTCACGTTAATTCCTTCCTTACTTTTAATCCCTCCTCATAGATGAAGTCTCAGGTTGAAAATTGTTCGAGAAAACCCCCTTTTATATTCACAGACACTGAGTTTTAGTATACCTGTCTCTATCATTACGGAAAATTTCATTCACGGTCGGGTCACCTCTATGGAAATGAAATTGCCTCTTAGGTGGTGGGACTTGGGAGGCAAACTAATTCGTGGGTGAAACGAGAAGAGACTCCTTTTCAAGAGAAGAACTGTCTAGGATATTCACGTTGACATTTGTTTAATGGTTTATGGTCACAGAAAACGATTCTGAATTGAAATTTTAAGACGCTGGTCAGCCAAAGGAATGGATCTCTTGAGGCATTCGTTTCAGCCGGAAAAATCCTTCTATAGAATCCGTCTCCCTACCTTGGCGTAACCCCTTATTGCAAGTTATAGGCAAATACCTCCCTTTGGATACCCTTTCGAAAATTAATTTTAATTCCCTTTGGAAGAAGTTCAGACAAGTTCGTATCCAGAACTCGCTGCTGACGGAGGCCAATAATCGGTTTCGTTTCTTGGGCGATGCTGGAGTGGGAATAATTAAAAAGTCGTTTGTCCGTTCTTTGAAGAAAAGCTAGCAATCATCGAGCCACTAGTTAATGAAATAGAAGTTATTGACCTCTTCTAAATGAAGTCCACTTACATTATTTTCATGTCTCTAAATATCAAGGGACTGGCTTAAAAATGAAACTGTAAATCATTCACGTGATCTTGAGATAAAATGGAAAATAGCTCTCCAAGTTTTGCTTGTTTTTATGGTGTTTTTACGTTGCAAGGAACCGGTGGTTATTCAGCAACGGGACTAACGACTTTAAGTGACTTCCGAACCACGTCGAGAGTGAACTTCTATCATCAGAAATGCACATCTCTAACCCTTCATGGAATGCCCGAGGTGGCAGGCCAAGACCATACCGATCACGCCACTGAGGTGATAGCTCTCCAAGTATTATGATCCTCATGTCAACACCATCCACTTATGAAACGAATTAAGGACCAGGTAGTACGATTACCTCACAAGACGTGTTTGTTGAAGCTTCATCAGATTTCGATAGAAGGGTCATAGCCGTCCAGAACCCACAAATTACACAACCATTTTATCGATTCTCCCTTTACTTTGATGAGGTTTTGGGAAATAGCCATGATAGGGGAATAC
This sequence comes from Macrobrachium nipponense, assembly GCF_015104395.2. NCBI lineage: Eukaryota > Metazoa > Arthropoda > Malacostraca > Decapoda > Palaemonidae > Macrobrachium > Macrobrachium nipponense. Next base: position 35,747,374 of record NC_061090.1, read on the forward strand.
CTGGTGACCTTTGAAGAATTCGGGATCTCTCTCTCTCTCTCTCTCTCTTCCTCTCTCTCTCTCTCTCTCTCTCTCTCTCTCTCTCTCTCTCTCTCTCTCTCTCTCTCTCTCTCTCCCACCTCTCGTTTTCTTATAACTATTTAGTCATTAATTTTCATACAACAGAAAGGTGATAATTTAATATATATATATATATATATATATATATATATATATATATATCCCCTTTCCCTCTTTTCTCTCTCTCTCTCTCTCTCTCTCTCTCTCTCTCTCTCTCTCTCTCTCTGAGTGTATGCAAATCTTTGCCATCAGGATACAAATTGGGCAGACTTAGCTTAACGGAGTTAATTTTTTTATTTTTTTTTATTTCGAAATTCCGCGAAATATTTACGTTTTTATTTGACGACATTTTAGTCCGTATATTCAGGCGGAATAGCACACCAAGTACTTAATTGTTTTCAGAGTATAGCAATCATATATCTTTTGATAAGGGAATTATTACTGAAAATAAAGTTCTTTGGAAGATATTCTTATATTTATACAGATAAGAAAATTAGATAACGTTACAGGTCCAGTTCTGTTATCAATATATACTCGAATATATTTTTCAATAATTTTTAAGTTAATTTTCGTATTTCATATCCAACCTGTCCACGAAGAGAAGAGGGCTTCCCTGATATCCACGACTCGCAAGCAACGAGAACTCTCTCGATATAGCGCATTTACGCTCGAGGGAAGAGAGAATTATAAACCCCCTCTTACACGAAAGTAATATAATTAATTATGAAATTATTTCATCGTCAAACGAGCTGCTTAACGGAGCGGACACCTTTGCGAATCAAAAGTGATTAAACTAATTCTCACCAGTCAGGACGAAAATGACGGATTAAATGGGACAATAACACGTTGGCAACTTGGCATATTAGAAATTTTAATTTCAGTTAGAAAATCTGCGTCATTACACGACGAACACTTATCATTTGGACGATTTATCATATTGTAAATAATACAAGGAAATTTTTAAGCACCCTTACCAGGCCTGGCAATTGGAATACCTAAAAATTTTTGTGCTAGAATATCGATTTTTTTTTTTTTTTTTTTTTTTTTTTTTTTTTTTTTTTTTTTAGTTTTCTGAAAAGAAAAATACTTTGCCGGCACTTTGTCTGTCAGCCCTCGGACCTTAAACACTAATGAGGCTAGAGAGCTGCAAATTACTATGTTGATCATCTACCCTCCAATCATCAAACACACCAAATTGTAGCCCTCTTGCCTCAGTAGTTTTTATTTTATTTAAGGTTAAATTTAGCCATAATTGTGCTTCTGGCAACGATATGGGATAGACCACCACCGGGAGGTGGTTAAAGTTTCGTGGGACGCGGCTCCTAGGGCAGATATGACAGAACTCATAAATGTAAGCAGAGCAAAACGGGTCTATGCAAATAGTTTAAATAACTGTCATTAATAAAATGCTCTTCATTTTATGTGGCACAATTGGACTTTGCCCTGTCGATTTGAGTACTGATATTGGAGAGAGAGAGAGAGAGAGAGAGAGAGAGAGAGAGAGAGAGAGAGAGAGAGAGAGAGTTTTTAAATGATCAGCTCTTTCTGTTATACGAAATGAAAGTTCCAATTTGTTTTAAAAAGATGAACGTTAATGAAAACATCCCATTTGAAGGTTTACTTCTTAAGAATATCTATTTCCATCACAACAACAACAACAACAACAACAACAACAACAACAACAACAACAATAACAATAATAATAATAATAATAATAATAATATGGACTCCTAAGGAGGCAGGATGCAACCCGGAACCCCACACTATAAATACCACCCAGTCGAATTGGAGGACTGTGATAGAGCAAAAAAAAAAAAATAAAATAAAATAAAATAAATAATAATAATAAATAATAATAATAATTAATAATAATCTGTCAATCAGTTTCAATTATTATACTTACTATTAGTACGATAATAATAATAATAATAATAATAATAATAATAGCTGTCCATCAACTTCAAATTGTCTATAAGTACCCAGATTACACCGTAATTATATTAGCGTTGGGTTTCAAAGGGCTCCCTGCTATTCAAGTCTGCCTCTGATGATTAGAGTACATAATATTCAGAGAGTAAAATCTCTTATTCATTTTAAAGGACGGTGAGTTTCAAACCTCACTTAAAGAGGAGAGGAATATTAAAAATCAGATAAGGTCATATGAACCCATTCTCTAATCTATTTTCCGTAGCCCTGTTAAATATTGCATTTATTTTGGAAAATGCTAATTTTATGCCATTTTATACATTAATGACAGTCCTTTAAAAATATTGTATTTGTTTCGCAAAATTCTGCTTTTAAGTTCACTTAAAGACATATCCTTTATTTTAAAGCAGCAATTATAAGTTTTAATGGGAGTTCTAATCTCTTCTTCTGATAATTTTCTGCAATAATCAATCGTACGTTTAATTCCAACATCTTCGGGTGCTGTTTAATGAACCGAGAAATTTTAAAAGCAATTCACTGAACAACAGTTAAAGCGTCGAATAATTCTTCTTTAAAATTTCCTTCCAGTGTGTTTTAAAATTGGAAATTCTTTTGTGTTACCAAAGAAGTCATGAGACATATTTCATCCTCTCGGGAAATGCGGAAAAATGCAAAGAAAACGTTAGAATGTTTCTCGGCGTTTCTCACGTTTTGTAGATATTTTTCTCAGCTGTTCTTCAGCCACCGTTATATTTATGGAAATATGCTTAAATGTCTCGACTTGGAATATAATTATGCCTCTGACGTTACAGCACCAAAAGTCGAATGGGTATCTTTACTTCAAATAATTTTCAGCAATATTGATTAATCAATAAATATTTAAGCATAAAGAAAGAAGTTTTCCCTTTCATTTTGCTTAACGAATGTTTACCACAGAAATATAGCGAGGAAACACAACGATCGTTTAGAATTATATTTTTCACCAATATTTCTGAAATTGATAAATATTTAACTAAATTAAAAAAAAGCTTACCCTTTATCATTTTGTTTAGGGAATATTTACTACTGACAATATATCGTCCGTGTATAATTATTGAATATTATCCTTTTTATAGTTTTTTATTGTTATTTATCCCGGGATCAGATATATGCAGTTTTTCAGTGGCACAAGCAGGAAAAGCGTCGATAAATGTAATTTAAGATTTTATGGCGGAAAACTAAACGGTAAATTTTGCTTTATTAAAATGTACATATCAGCAAAATAACATTTAATAAGCACAGACGAAACTGCTTCTTGGAAGTGAGGATTAATTATATTAAAATAGGTCAACTAATATGTTCTCTGGAAGATTGTACGTAATTTGCCTTTTGTAGATCATGTTCTACGAAATTTACATAACTGGAAGTGCACTGGATTAGAAAATTACGTTGTTATGGCTATAATCTCTCTCTCTCTCTCTCTCTCTCTCTCTCTCTCTCTCTCTCTCTCTCTCTCTCTCGTGCAATAGCTAGTCTTTTGCAGCTCATATACTGTGACATTTATATAAATGGAATTACACTTGACTGGAAAAATGTGTTGTTATGGCTATAATCTCTCTCTCTCTCTCTCTCTCTGTCTCGTGCTGGTTCAATAACTGGATTTGAGTAGCTCATTTACTGAGACATTTATACAAATAGAAGTTCGCTTGATTGGAAAATGTGTAATGGCATAATTCTCTCTCTCTCTCTCTCTCTCTCTCTCTCTCTCTCTCTCTCTCTCTCTCTCTCTCTCTCTCTTTGATGGAAGTTATCTTTTGCTCCTCGGTTTGCCTTCTCAATGTACAGAGATCTGTGGTGACGATTAAACTTGAATGAACTAAGAGGAATAGTGGTTCCAGCAAGAAAACTTTTTAAAGTGATTTAGACAGGCGCAAAAGTTGCAGGGACCAATTACACCTGAACTGCCCCTCCATAGATCATTAGGAACTCCCAAACTTCCCCACTCCCAAACTTCAACAAAGTCTAATATCATAAAGCCCAATCCTTTCTATAGAAATGCTACCCATTGCTGGATTCTATTTTGGATAAGTGAGATCGATTAACTAGATCTGTAGGGATATGGCCCACTTCAAAAGGGGTTATTTGTGTAAGGATGGTGACAAGCACAGTCTTATTTGAAAGCGAAACGCATTTTGTTTTATCACCCAAGGATAAAATATTTCCTAGGACTGCTTATTTTATTAGGCCTGTTTATGAATATATGGGATCAAAACTTGTATATTTACTGAGATGGGTTTCATTATTAAGTTATATAACATAGGTTGAAATTTCAGGAGCCAAATCAAAATATAATTGGAACTAAAAACACCAAAACTTTTGGCATCAAAACTCTTATATTTACAGAAGCAGGTTTCATCATTGACGTATAAAACTTTGAAGAACCCAATGAGATATTAAATGTAATAAAAACGTATCTTAAAAAAGCCCATTATTTCAAAATGTTAATGGTATCATTAACAGCATCCCCTGCAGGAATAATCTATTGGAAAGGGAATTTTCTAAACATCTCGAGGGGGAGACATGCCATAGGCGCCAGATACTATTCAATACAGCTACAAAACTACAGAAGTTTCCTTTAGGTGTTTTTTGGTTTTTTTTAAGCCTTCTTCCATAGGCACTATACTTTTTTATCTATTGACCATTTTCCTGATACTATTTAATAATTGATAGTAATTATTTGTTTTATATGCATAAACACTGTTACTGATAAAGGGAGTTGATGGTTTTAATGTTTTTTATCATAAATGAAGAGAAACACAATAAAAAGTGGTAAATGAATTACACACGTTTAATATTCTGGGATTCCGACAAGTTTTATAAGAGAGAGAGAGAGAGAGAGAGAGAGAATGTGCCGTCGAAAAAACGTATAAAGACCATTCGTGGAGACATTACAGGCACAATATAAAAATATTAGTGTTTCACAAAATAAAACATTTTCCCTTGATGTTTAAAAAAATCAGCAATTTATGTCACCAATACTGACCCTTTTTTATGTCTTGTGATTTTCTTTGATATTATTTGTGGAAAACATTCAGTGTGTAGGATGCAATATCGTTTGTCTGCAGAGGAAATAGCTCGAGTTCTCTCTCTCCTCTCTCTCTCTCTCTCTCTCTCTCTCTCTCTCTCTCTCTCTCTCTCTCTCTCTCATTTGACTTTTTCTTCCTACTGGTTTTATTCCTCTTTCTCTCTCTCTATCTATATCTCTTTCTCTCATTAAGTTTTTCTTCCATCTGAGCTTAATTTTCTCTCTCTCTCTCTCTCTCTCTCTCTCTCTCTCTCTCTCTTTTGACATGCTTCCTACTGGCTTTAATTCGCCCTTCTCTCGCTCACTCTCTCTCATTTGACCTTTTCTTCCTACCAGTTTTAATTCGGTCCTCTCTCTCTCTCTCTCTCTCTCTCTTCTCTCTCATTTGACCTTTTCTTCCCACTGGTTATAAAACCCCCCCCCCCCCACCCTCTCTCTCAATTCAAACGAAAACCAGACAAGAAATAATGGATGGAAACTAGAACCGAAGAGATACAACACATCTCATTGTGGGAACTTCTTCACATAACATGTGACACATGGAATAAACTGCCACTAGAAGTTGTAAACAACAGCAGTGCAGAAGAGTTCAAAAGAAAGCTAGACAAAAAACATTAGAACACTTTGAAGGAACAGTAAAACCTGCTCCTAGAGAATAGTGATCACACAATGTCTCCTCGGATGGACCAATAAGTCTTTGAGACATCCTAATCCTTGTAACTCCTTGTAACTCTCTCTCTCTCTCTCTCTCTCTCTCTCTCTCTCTCTCTCCAACTTGTTCCAATCTTTCGGTCATGACCTAAATTGCATCACGTATCCGGGAGGAAAGTCAAGGGTTGTTTCCACCCAAAGATCTAGTTAAAGCTTTTGTCTTTTCAGTGAGTCAAGAGTTTTTGGTTTTTTACTAGTAAGGATTGCACTCAGGTGTACTCAGTGTTTTGGTTAACGGAACAGCGATCAGTGGATTTATCAGTATTTGTTCTTGCTTAGTGTATTGCCTTACTCCCCCTTTGATTTTGGAATTATGGAAGAATTTATTTTTGATCCAGCTGAGTTTTTGGGATCGGCAGATTGCCTTAGGCATCTTCCCGTTTTGAATAAGGAGTATTTGGTGAGTTGTGCTCGCTGGCTAGGTGTTCCGTTCAGGGCAGCGAACACTAGGGCCCAGTTGCTGATAGCTGTGAAAAGTAAGGTAGCTCAAGGTATGGCTGAAGGAGAAAATTTAGTTCGGGTCTTGACAGGCTCTCACCAGTACTGTTTTCCCGTCGCAGCATTTATTTTTGATTTGGAGGACGACTTTGGATACTTACCTTTTGGACCACGCACTTGGATATTTCCCTCACTTTGGAAATTTGGAAGACGCATATATACGTCTGTTGAGTGTGTCCCTGGATCACGGCTTTTTTCTCGCACAGGTGTTGTTGTCACCTGCGACCTTCACACTGCTGTTGAGAGTTTAGCAGACGCTCTGTCATCTGCGACCGCTGTTTTTGCCTCTTTTTCCCGTCTGAGGACTTTGACAGGAAAACCAGTGTCGTCGCCATATCCCGGCACTGGATTCTGGATTTACCTGCCGTGTCATCCTCGTCCAGCTGTTATATGGGAGTGAGAGCTGCTTGACTCGTGAGGTGGCTAGTAGGGAGTCTGTCGCCAGGTAAGACGTATTATCGTTCCTCTGCATCAGGAAATGTGTTGCCTTCAGTACCTGGGCGTACAGTATTTGCCCTTCCGTAGCAGCTTGATGACTGATCACGGCCCTGAGTTCAACTCCTCTTCTGGTATTTCACTTAAGGTGAAATTATATATTTTTGCCAATTTTCATTATTTATAAATATATATATGTATGTTTACATGTATATATTGTCATAGTTGATTGTATGTTGGTATTTAGTGGACTGAGTTCCACATTGCTTAGCTTGGTGTTATAGGTAGGAATATTAAGGTTTTCCTTGTTTTCATCTCCTACTTCTTTCTACCTTATTATTATTAGGTTATTGATTATTTTGGCTAGCCTTATTTGGATCCACCTTGTTATTATTAAGTGTTTTCTCTCTTGGAATTTTCTCTTGTTTAGGGCTTAGTGTAGTAGCTTTAGGTTTTATTGTGAGTTCCCGAGAACTAGGTATTTGTTCTCTTGAATATTTTGTACAATTAAGAGTATTTAATCTCACAAGGTTGATTTAAGTCATTGCTCTAGTTTATAATAAATAGTGTTAAGTTTTCTTGAGTTTTCTGTTTCCGTCCTTCTTGTCACTGAGGTACATGTATGACTGCAATCCTTGAGAATATAAAGACCTAAAAAGAACCTGTACTGCAACCTAGGGGAGGTTTGTAACATACACCTTACACAGTTTTGCATGCTTTTCTTTGGCATTCTTTTTCCTAATGCATCAATTAGGATATTCACAATGTTCACCTTATCATTTTCTTTGTCAGAATATGTTGATTTATGTATATTTTTCTTTATGAGTCTCTTGACCACTTGGATTTTATTTGGAACTTCTTCAATTATTTTCAAGATGCTTTCAGTTGATTTGTTCAGTTTGAAGGTCACATCCTTCTAATATATCTATGAATGCTTTTGTATCTTTTTGGTTAGGACTATTGCTGATCTCATAGATGAGAAATGCCAGTTCCCTTCCTGCTACTTCATCGTATTGCGAATCTGCCAAACAAGCTAAATTTCGCCATTTTTTGCCACAGTTGGAACTTACTGCCATCTTGTTCTGACTTACAGTATTTCATTTGATAAACTAACTTTGTAGACGCTTTATCCTACTATTTTCACACTAATCTTATCACCGATAGTTCACGAACACTTCTAGATAATATCTAGACGTAAGTTAAACTTGTGATATCTGTTGATTAATCTGACTGTGCGCGGGAACGTCTACCAAGCAAGATGGCTACTATGGATAGAGAGAGAGAGAGAGAGGAGGGAAAGAGAGAGAGAGAGAGAGAAGTAGAGAGAGAGAGAAAGAGAGAGAGAGAGAGAGAGAGAGAGAGAGAAGTAGGGGGAAGTGAGAGAGAGAGAGAGAGAAGTAGGGGGAAGTGAGAGAGAGAGAGAGAGAAGTAGGGGGAAGTGAGAGAGAGAGAGAGAGAGAGAGAGAGAGAGAGAGAGAGAGAGAGAGAGAGTAGAGAGAGATAGAAGTAGAGAGAGAGAGAGAGAGAGAGAGAGAGACGAGAGAGAGAAGTAGGGGGAAGTGAGAGAGAGAGAGAGAGAGAGAGAGAATAGGGGAAGGGAGAGAGAGAGAGAGAGAGAGAGTAGGGGGAAGTGAGAGAGAGAGAGAGAGAAGTAGAGAGAGATAGAAGTAGAGAGAGAGAGAGAGAGAGAGAGAGAGAGAGAGAGAGAGAGAGAGAGAGACTACCTGCTGAAAGGCTTCACGGTTGAATAATTCGGGACAGTTGTTCTGATGTTGCCTCCGGTGATGAATGATATGAATTAGCACAAACACTCTCTTACACAATGCCGAGATGGCGAGAATTTTTTATTTTTTTATTTCTTCTCTTTTTACGTCATGTTTCATTTAACCCTGACGAATTTGAAAGAAAGTAAGAATTAACTGATAAAAGTTCTAAATACATATACATATAAATTAACATTACTGCCACGACACCTTTTTACTCTACAAAAGATCAAGCAACCATTTACTTACTCAGACCTTTCACCGAGCAAGGTTCGCTAATCAGAATCAAGCGGAGGAAATACCTTTTGATATCTAGATCATCATTAATAAGCAAAGTGGAAACTTATTATCAGGGGACTCATAATATTGCCAGACACCTCCAATCTAGCCAGTTTAGGTCACGCCTTCAAACGCGCTTTTGAACTAGTTTCATGGGTGATTTGCTTATATACAGGCGCGAGTATGATTACTATATGCATGTCAAGATAAACACGCACAACCAAGTACACGCCGACAAACAACAAAGTATTTCAAGCACTTTTAACGAATTGAAATTCGGTTTATTCCACTTCTATATCTCTGGGAGATTTGTTTACAAAAGTAAACTAACCCACAATAACGAGAATATGGATTAAATTTACAGACTAAAGTCCACACGTACAGAAACATGATATGCACTTCAATATTTACAGTGGTTTAAAATTTCACGTACAAACACTAACATACACGTGTGCACACAAAAGTCTATGAATAGACATTCAATGGTTAGTGTTTAAAAATTTCATAAGTTGGTCTAGGACACAACACACGATGTTTTTTGTCTATTTATATGATATTTCTAAAAAAATAAAAACTTTTTCCTTATGACCTTCCTCGTGACAGAATGTTTTTTACTCAACCTCGAATGTATCATTTTAACACAACCTCAGAAGAGATCGTTTTAAGTTATGTCATTTCCTTATATGGATCTCAAAATATATAAAATTCTCCATCAATATTTTATCTTTTCAAATGTACCAGAGAACGCCCCTGACATATATTATATCCACTTAGGCAGATTACTACATTAATTTATTTTACGGAAGGTTAGTGAAATTTCTCATGTTATCTGTGGTTTAAATATGCTCAATTCAATTGTCCATTCACGAACCAAAACCAGGAGGATTTCTCAGGTTTTCTTACTCTTAGGCTCAGAAGAGGAAAAAAACAAAAAAAAAAAAAAAAAAAAAAAAAAAAAAAAAAAAAAAAACTTTTGTTATAATGTTGGATGAGCCGCGGCCAATGGAACTTGTTTTATGACCGGCCCGGTGATGGCCTGGCCTATATCGTTGCCAGACGAACGATTATGGCTAAATTTAACCCTAATTAAAATATAAACTGCTCAGGCCAGAGGGCTGCAATTTGGTATGTTTGATGATTTGAGGGTTGATTATGAACATAGCAAATTGCAGCCCTCTAGCCCCAGTAGTTTTCAAGATCTGAGGGCGGACGGAAAAAGTGCGGACAGAAAAATTACGACCAGAAAAAAGTGCGGACAGACAAAAGTGCGACTAGGAAAAAAAGCACGGACAGCCAAAAGTGCGGACAGAAAAAAGTGTGGCCAGACAAAAGTGAGGACAGACAAAAGTGCGGCTAGAAAGAAGAGCGGAAAGAAAAAAAGTGCGGACGGACAAAAGTTCGGCCAGAAAGAAGTGCGGAAAGGACAAGTGCGAACAGACAAAAGTGTTGACAGAAAAAAATGCGGCCTGAGAAAAGTGCGGACAAACAAAAATGCGGCCAGAAAAAAAAGTGAGGACACAAAAAGTGCAGGCAGAAAAAGTGCCACCAGTAAAAAGTCCAAAAATAGAAAAAGTGCGGACAGAAATAACGGACAGAAACTGCGGACAGAAAAAGTGCGGACAAAAAATTACGGACAAAAAATTGCGAACAGAAATAGTGCGGACAGAAAAAAGTGCGGACAGATAAGGTGCGGACAAAAAATGCGGACTAAAAGTGGCCAGAAAAATGCGGACAGAAAGTGCGGACGAACAGACAAAGCCGGCAAAATAGTTTTCTTTTCAGGAAACTTAAACTGAAATGCTTTAGTTCCCTCCAAAGATGTGCCAGATTCTCACGGACTTCTATGCATAACCAGATACGAACCAAATGACACGAACCATTTATGCCGCAATATGGCGGCCAAATTGAATAGGTAAATAAATAAGTGACGTACGATGACCCTTAATTATAATGCGCTAATGTTCGTTGCATATAATTATCATAGCCGGCTTCATTAAAAAAAAAAAATATTATAGGGTCTCTCTCCCTTTTCCCTAGAACAAACCAATGGCCTTGTAATACTGTGCTCTCTCTCTCTCTCTCTTGCTTTGATCTACGTTGGCGTCTTTGAAAAGAATATTCTGCCTGGCATTCTAGGGTTTCAATCTCATTTCCCACCCCATCTTTTACCTGGGGCAAATCTCTCTCTCTCTCTCTCTCTCTCTCGAAGGCGGGGAGATGGCGCTTTCTCAATATTCTCGGAGGTAATTCTAAATTTTCGTTTCGCGTGTACAACATTCTTAAGTTAAAATTATCTTTCGTTTTTCGTCTCAAGCAGTGTTTTTTTGTTTTCTCTCTCTACTCTTCTCTCTCACCTCTCTCGTCTCTCTCTCTCTCTCTGTCTCTCTGTCTCTCTGTCTCTCTGTCTCTGTCTCTCTCTCTCTCGAACGCTATATATATGATAAGTGAGTAGGGCCCAAAATTTATAAAATATATAAATAAAAAAAATTGGTGGTTTATATTAACTATAAAATGCTATATCGAACATTTGAAGATTTGCCCGAAGAACTTCGTGTATCAGTTGTAAGAAATGTGTGTGTGTGTGTGTGAGTGTGTGTGTGTGTGTGTGTGTGTGTGTGTGAGAGAGAGAGAGAGAGAGAGAGAGAGAGAGAGAGAGAGAGAGGGAGGGGGGGGGGGGGGGGGGAATGCTACTCGGAAGTTAAAATATTGAGGATTCTATGACATTTACAATACCTCATGTCCTATGCTATCAGTGCACGTTTCATGATGCAACATAGTGCAATTGCAGCGAAATGTGGAATTTGGGAATGAAATTTATTTTATACATATTGATGATATGGTAGGTGATAACCTCATCTGAACGAGAGATTCTTTGAGGAATTATATATCTGTAGTCATTAATACAAACACTCATCAATTATATCTAAAGCCGTTGTGATATTATCATTTAATAACACATCGTAGCCGGGAAAAGATTGCACCTACATCACGTCTCTTTTGTCACTCAGAAATAATGTAGCGCTACATCCTAATTGCACAAAAAGTTTCTCCACTAATGTTGATAAATGTGGAACACACTCACCTTCTTCATTCCTTTTCTTTCAAAAAAGCGAGATCACTCGAATTTATGGCTTTGCTTTCTAGAACGGATAGCCGAGGCAACTTTTCTTCCCTTGCGTACTTGTTTCCCATGAATAAAAGTCTAAGTCGATTTGCTTCATGGGAGACACTGATTTAAGCTAAAACCCTAATGCGCGCGTGTAATTCGTAAAAATTTGAGACGAATCTTATCTGAATACAGTAGATGTATGCGTTATATGCGTTACCACTCAAAGAATGAAGTTGAAGCCATTTTTAACTACGCACAGAAAACTGTCATTGCTAAATTCCCTAAAATGATGTCCTTGTATTCCTAATGAAGTGCATTTATGACCTAGTATGATATATTGCTCTTTGTGCCGAGCACCAACCGTTGGTGAAGTAATGGAAGGTGGTATTGTGACATTATTCTTATCGAGCATAGATGTACATTTCTCTCAGGTGACAAATTGAATATTATTCAATTGAATATTATTCAATTTTCACATGACAAACTGAATAGTATTATTTCCTCAGATGCCAAACTGAATAATTATCTTTCCCTCAGATGACAAATTTAATATTATTTTCACGCAGATACCAAACCGAATATTATCTTCCTCAGATGTCCCAAATTGAGTATTTGATCTTTCCCTCAAAGATGTCCAAATTGAATATTAATTCAAAATTTTCTCTTGCGATGACAAATTGATGATTCCTTTTTCGCCTCAGATGACAAATTGAATGTATCTTTCCCTCAGAGGACAAACTGAATATTAATTTTCCCTCAGATGTCAAAAAGAATATTATCTTTCCCTCAAATGACGAATTGAATATTACATGTCCCTCAGATGACAACTTGAATATTATCTTTCCCTGAGTTTTTGGTGATGCTTAGACTTTTCTGGCATTCAGTACATGGTACCCAAAGAACTGCATTTCAAAAAGTTATACAGATCGAGGTTTAGAATCTACAGAAATTCATAGAATCACATAGTGCAGAAATCCTACAATATTAACACATGGAATTTTATTGATTTAAAGCCAAGTCGAGCTAGAAATTGATTCAAATGGGAAATTAAAATAGTTCCATTTCTGCCTATGTATTATATTACTGTTTGGTCTTGAATCCAGCATGAATATTATTGATAATTAAAGAATAAAATCATGAAAGTTTCATGATTTAATGGAGCGAGAGTTCTGGCTACAGTATTTCTTGAAAACCAGACTTGAATCATGCCTATACCATTTCCAATCGCCCTTTAACATCACAAGCAAATGCGTCTTTTTTTGTAAGGCAAGATCTTTCCTCAGAAATACCTTGCTGCTCTTTCGAGTCTTCGAAAGCAATCAAGTGTGGAGAGAATTTTTCAAAAATGCCTTTCACATCCCATAAGTTTCCTCCCCTCTGAAATACGAGAATTTTTGTCGGCGTCCCTGTACACTCCATTCCTTCAGTTCTGTCGGGAATATGCAAAATATATGCTCTTTCTGAGCTTTGCTTTGTGATCATTCCTCCGTTTTCTCAACTTTTTAAAATAAAAAACATTCCTTCTCTTGCAGCTTTCCTGGTTTAGTGCCCTTTCTCTCTTTTCATGTTTTGTGTTTTTTTTTTTTTTTTCACTTTATTTTGGTGAGGGTTTTGTTTGTCGCCTTTTTTTTTTTGTGGACAGATTTGCTTGGCTTTTTTTTTTGTTTGTGTGTAGAAACTTTTCCGCTTGCCTTTTTTTTTTTTGTTGTGCGAATTATGGAATTTTTCTTTTTTTTTTTTTCTTTTTTTTTTTTTTAGGATTCGGACAATTGAAATATCTGGAGACCTAGCCATGACACGATTTGCTAATGAATTGTAATATAATACAGAATGGAATTACATTAAAAGAGCAATATACATACATACATACATACATACAGGTATGTATGTATGTATGTATGTATGTATATATGTATGTATGTATATATATATATATATATATATATATATATATATATATATATATATATATATATATATATATATATATATATATATATATATATATATATATATATATATAATATATATATATATATATATATAGATATCATATATACTATATACATATATACATATATATATATATATATATATATATATATATATATATATATATATATATATATATATATATATATATATATATATATATATATATATATAATCTAATAAAAGGAGCCCATAAAAACACCAAAATGTAGAGAGAGTACTATATTTCAGAGACTGCTGTCTCTCTCTTCCAGGTATATGAATGAGAAAAGTTTACAGAAAATAAAAGGTGGTATTTATACCAAGAGATTCGTCCACAAGTAAGCTAATTTAGGTCACCCCCGCTGATAATCTTCCTTTAATCTTCTTAAGCGTTGGTTGAATGAACACTGCGTCGACGATGTCCGATGTCCAATTCCCTTTTGAGATGTTCATTACCTGCTTCTCTTATTAAGGCCGATTCCATCATTTGACCTTCTTGTACCGGCAGTTGCTGCTATAAATTACACGTGACATATTCCAGTTTATATTCTATGGTTATGTTCATTTATTATGGTTGAAAATAGATGAGTTCTGCTTGTCCATACCTAACTGACCGTTTGTGTTGTATTAATCTCTGGGGAAGTGATTTACCTGTAAATCCGATGTAAGATTGGTCACAGTCTGGCATGGAATCTCATATACCCCAGAGTCTTTGGGCGATGTCTTTTGTTGGACGTTAATCAGGATTTGGCTAAGGTATTTGGGTAGGTAAATGCAAAAGGGTGGATTTCCCAAGGGTGTGAGTTACTCTCTAATCGTCTCCAGGTGGGAATTTTTATTTTATTGTTGGGTGTGTCTCTGGTCTTGTCTTTAGGGGTGTCGGTAGAAAATTACGTTTGCTTTTTGAATTGCTTTTCTCAATTATATGGTCAGGATACTTTAAAGATGAAAGTTGCTTGCGAATTAGTTCAAATTCTTTTTCCAGGAAATCTGGGGAACAAATTCGTAAGGCTCTTAAGAACAGGTTGCTAGCTAGACCTGTTCTTAAGAGTACATTCTCTATCATTAACCTGTTCTTAAGAGCCTTACGAATTTGTTCCCCAGATTTCCTGGGAAAAAGAATTTGAATTGAAGTAATTCGCAAGCAACTTTCATCTTTAAAGTATCCTGACCATATAATGAGAAAGCAATTCAAAAAGCAAACGTAATTTTTCTACCGACTAAAGACAAGACAGAGACACACCCAACAATAAAATAAAAATTCCCCACCTGGAGACGATTAAGAGAGTAACTCACACCCTTGGGAAATCCAACCCTTTTGCATATATGACTGCATTCCTTATTCATATATAGAAGTTAAATACCGGGAATATGAGATGGTTAAAATGTCTCATTCCATCTGAATCTTCCCCACGAGAAAAATAAGAATTTTACTTCAGGTTGTTACACGCGGCCAAAGGAAAACAAGAAACCATTGCCATTTACGTACGAATACAATTTTCTTAAAGTAAGACAAATGCTAAGTCAATTTATGTCTCCCACAGAGCAGAAGCTATCAGAGTTTTGAGACAAAGAAGAATTTTTCCACAAACATCAAACAAAAGATGCTACATGAATTCCATTCCTGGAGTCTGAAAATATGCTTACATGACGATACAGTTCTCTCTCTCTCTCTCTCTCTCTCTCTCTCTCTCTCTCTCTCTCTCTCTCTCTCTCTCCGTATTCGTAAATATGTTTCGAACGTGGTAAGACAAAGAAGTTCGTTTGAACTAAACTTTTGGTCACTGGGTAACTTGCGTACATACAGTAATTGCAGAGAAAATGTGTGTTCGTATGTATAAGTATCCGTTAATAATCTCTCTTTCCTTTTAGAACGACTCTCTCTCTCTCTTCTCGTAAGTAGCCATCTTGCTTGGAGTCGTACCCGCGTGAAGTCAGATTAATCAACAGATATCACAAGTTTAACATACGACTAGAATTTGAGAAATATCTAGAAGTTGTTCGTGAACTATCGTGATAAGTAGTGTGAAATATAGTAGGATAGCGTCTTCTAAGTTAGTTTATCAAGTTAAGTAATACTATAAATCTGAACAAGATGGCAGTAAGTTCCAACTGCGGGAAGAGGTGGCGTAATTTGGCGTGTCTAGCAGATTCGCAATACGATGAGGTAGCAGGAAGGGAACTGGCTTTATCATCTATGAAATCAGCAACAGTCCTAACCAAAAAAGATACAAAAGCATTCATAGTGTATATTAGAAGGATATAATCCTTCAAAACTGGAACAAATCTAATGAAAACATCTTGAAAATAATTGAAGAAGTTCCAAATAAAATCCAAGTGGTCAAGAGACTCATAAAGAAAATTATACATAAACCAAACATATTCCGACAAAGAAAACAAGAATCAAGGTGAATCTTGTGAATATCCTAATTGATGCATTAGGAGAAGAATGCCAAAAGCATGCAAACTGTGTAAGGTTTGGTATAGCATAGTCAATCCACAAAACCAATAATCAGAAAATGTGCTGCATGCAACATTCCGACCCATCCACTAGTGTGCTGAGGTAATACAAGATTTGAGAAAAGATACAAGAATTTTTTGTTCAACATGTCTATCATGGATAGACAATGTTATTAAATCAAGATTGAATGTACAAATAGTTGAGGATGAAGAAGAAGAAGGAAGAGGAAGGAAGAAGAAGAAAAAGAAGAAGAAGAGGAAAACGGAAGAGAAGTAAACAAAAATGAAATGACAGAAAAAAATAAGGAAAACAAAGAACAAGATAAAAGTATGGATGCAGAGATACTCATTGATACTACATATGAGGCAATAAAGCAGCATACCTACGAAGAAATAAATTACGATATGACAACAGAAAGCAAATCCCGAAGAGGCTCTACCCAGATCTATACAATGACGGGAAAAAGAGGAAAAAATAGACAAGAAAGACAAAATCTGCAACCTTTTGAAAAAGAGGGAATTGCAGATTTGGAGAAAAGATGACTACAAACATCCTAAGATATGTCAAAACTATGAAATATATGGTACTGTGCATACTTAGATGGATATGGGGATGATTGCCAGAGATCTGCATCCAAAAATATGTACCAAACCTAAAGAAGGAAAAGGATGTAAGTTCGACAAAAAATGCAAATATATGCACCCTGTAGCCATGAATCATAATCAAATAAATAACCAACCAAGTAATAAAATCCAAAATAAGAAAGAAACAAATAAAGAGAGAAATCAAGAATATCAGGTAAAGAGGAAAGCAAACCACCAATGAGATATGCAGAGGTGTCAGCAAAAAATTTCAAAGCATCAGCTCCGAAATTCTACTCAAAGAGATAATAACTGTATTTATTATGCAAGAGGATATTGCAGAAACGGAGAAATTGCAGATTCAGACACAAAATGAATAATTATGATGAAGGAAGATCAAATATTATGGAAAAGTTGGATTTTTTAATGTCAGAATTTCTGGAAATGAAAAAAAAAGAACAACATACCAGAACAGGAAAGAGCATGGGAAAATCCTTATACTACCCGTATTAAATGAAGGAGGGAAAACACGCAAACCATCATAGTGATGAATGCGCAGGGTTTAGTTACGAGTAACTCAAAAAGAAAAATAGAGTACTTAGAAGAACTAACCCAAAATGAAAAGAAAATAGATATAATGAATATAAGTGAAACCTGGTATTCCCAAGAGACTGGGAATGATGATCAAATAAAAAGGGTTCCAAACTTATAGATCAGATAGAAAAAATAGGAATCAAGGGGAACCGCAATATATGGAAAGACAAAAAAACAAGGAAAAATATATGAGAAATATAGTAACTCAGAATGTGAACTAATAGCGGTAGAATTTGAATCTGAAAAACTGATGAACATAGTAATATATAGACCTCCTAATACTAAAGAGTTGACTTAATAATTGAAAAATGGAGTGATATATGTAGAAATCACAAGGGACTGGACTATTTCTCCTATCTGGTGACTTCAACTTTCCTTCGTAGAATGGAAAGAACGAATAGGAGATTGTGGTTGTACTTATACATATAAAAAAGAGAGTAATAGTAGTGCAGAAGATAAGAGGCAATTTGAAAAGCTATTAGATATGCTACTAGAATACAACATTCAACAAATAAATCACCTGCCAACAAGAAAGGAAAATACTTTAGACCTAGTATTTGTGAACGAGATGAATTATGTTAAAGAAATAATAGTTTATAATGCGAATATTTCAGACCATAATGTCATAGAATTAACAGTTCATTCCAAAGCAAGTGAAAATAGAGATAAGCAAGAAATGAAAAAGTGGGAAGGATATGGAAAAATACAACTTCTACAGTAAAAATATAAAAATGGTCAGAAATTAATGAAGAATTAAACAAAGATTGGGATAACATTTTCATAAGTGATGACATAAGGGTAAATACGGAGATATTATATAAAATATGGAGAAAATAGTGGAAAAATATATACCGAAGAAGAAAAGTAAACATCATTCATGCATACCAAGAGACAGAAGGATCTTGTCAGAAAATCAGGAAAGTGGAAAAAAGGTCTTGCAAAAGAAAAAAATGCATGGAAAGTTATAGAACTAAAAAGTAAGATAGAAAATGCAGAACAAAAGATTATACAATCAAAAGAAAATGAAAAACGGGGACTTGGAAGGAAAAAACCCTATTAAATATCAAGCAAAACCCCAAGCTATTATACTCATATGCGAAGAAGATGAATAAAAGAAGAATAGAAATAGGCCTCTGAGAATTGAAGGGAGATTAACGAATGAAAAAAAGGAAATTTGCAACATACTGGCAGAAACGATATAAGAGAGAATTCACCCCTAGAATAGATAATGAAGATAATGATATAGAAGTAAGGGATGAAAATAGTGAATATTTAGCTGACATAGATATTAATGAAGCTGATATTGTGCAGGCTATTAATGAAATTAAAAATGGAGCTGCTGCAGGGCCTGATGGAATTCCTGCTATTTTGTTAAAGAAAGTAGTTCATTCTATCGCAAAGCCACATGCAATATTATTAAGACAAAGTGTAGATACAGGCAAGATTTATGATGAGCACAAATTAGCATATTATTACCCCTACTTTCAAAAGTGGATCAAGACTAGAGGCAAGTAATTATAGGCCTGTGAGTCTAACATCACATATTATGAAAGTGTATGAAAGGGTAATGAAGAAAAATATTATGAAACATTTAATAAAAAATAATTGTTTAATAAAGGACAACATGGTTTCGTACCCGGAAAAAGTACACAAACCCAACTGTTAGTCCACCGTGAGAAACATATTCAAAAATATGAAAAGCGGAAATGAAACAGATGTGGTTTATTTAGACTTTGCAAAAGCTTTTGATAAAGTAGACCATAATATATTAGCGAAGAAAAATTAGAAAACACAATATCGTGGATAAAGTAGGAAGATGGTTAAAAGAATTTTTACACAACAGAAAACAGATAGTTATTGCAAACGACGAGAAATCGGATGAAGTCAAGGTAATATCCGGTGTGCCGCAAGGTACGGTGTTAGCTGCAATACTGTTTTGTTATTATGATTGAAGACATAGACAATAATGTGAAGGATTCGGTAGTGAGTAGTTCGCAGATGACACAAGAATAAGTAGAGAAATTACTTGTGATGAAGATAGGAACGCTCTACAAAGAGACCTTAACAAAGTATATGATTGGGCAGAGGTAAATAGGATGGTATTTAACTCTGATAAATTTGAATCAATAAATTATGGAGACAGATAAAGAAAGCTATATGCATATAAGGGACCTAATAATGAGACCATCACAAATAAGGAAGCAGTTAAAGACCTTGGTGTGATGATGAATAGGAACATGTTATGCAATGATCAAATAGCAACTCTGTTGGCAAAATGTAAAGCAAAAATGGGATGTTGTTACGCACTTCAAACAAGAAAAGCTGAACACATGATTATGCTTTATAAAACATATGTTCGTAGTCCACTTGAATATTGCAATATGATATGGTACCCACACTATCAAAGGATATTGCACAAATAGAGAGTGTACAAAGGTCCTTTACGCTAGAATAGAAGAAGTAAGGACCTAGACTACTGGGAAAGACTACAATTCTTAAAATTATATAGTCTAGAAAGGAGAAGAGAACGCTACATGATAATTCAGGCATGGAAACAGATAGAAGGAATAGCAGAAAATATCATGGAACTAAAATATCAGAAAGAGCAAGCAGAGGTAGATTAATAGTGCCCAAAAACTATACCAGGAAAAATAAGGAAAAGCACACAGGACATTAATCCACTACGCACCAGCATCGATAATGCAGCGTCTATTCAATGCGTTGCCAGCTCATCTGAGGAATATATCAGGAGTTGAGCGTAGATGTGTTTAAGAATAAGCTCGACAAATATCTAAACTGCATCCCAGACCATCCAAGATTGGAAGATGCAAAATATACCGGAAGATGTACTAGCAACTCTCTGGTAGACATTAGAGGTGCCTCACACTGAGGGACTGGGGCAACCCGAACAAGATGTAAGGTCTGTAAGGTAAGTAAGGTCTCTCTCTCTCTCTCTCTCTCTCTCTCTCTCTCTCATATCTAATAATTTTTTTAATTCTTATTTCTCAACCGAATGAAGATGGATCATATGGGGATCTTTCGAGAGAGAGAGAGAGAAACGTGAACATGCAATACTTCTTGTATAAATAAAAAACTGGGGAACTTGATGGAATAGTCCTGACCCCTTAGTGGGTCAAGATTATTCCATCAAGTTCCCCCAGTTTTTTTATTTATACAAGAAGTATTGCATGTTCACGTTTCTCTCTCTCTCTCTCTCTCTCTCTCTCTCTCTCTCTCTCTCTCTCTCTCTCTCTCTCTCTCTCTCCAGAAAGATCCCCATTTGGTCCATCTTCATTCGGTTGAGAAATAAGAAAAAAATTGAGAGAGAGAGAGAGAGAGAGAGAGAGAGAGAAGAGAGAGAGAGAGAGAGAGAGAGAGAGAGAGAGTCATTTTAATAGGAAAATACTAGTCAAAACAGCAAACAGGAAAGGATCTGGTATCATGGCCAGGAAATGAGAAACGAGACGGAGCTTCAGGATCAGAAATGTGATCCGGAAGAGCTCCCCTTCGGGAATCGTCAGAAAGTATGCTCACAAACAATAGGAGGAGACTTTGTTTGTTGGCTGAGAAATTTGCAGGAAAGGGAAACTGGCTTGATGTTTCCTGTATGTGACAACTTTGTTATTGTAACACGTCAGGGAGTAAGTGTAGTTTTTTAAAAATCCCTCTCTCTCTCACACACAAACAGACTAAGTACATTCTCTATCATTAACATTATTGCTCTCCATTTCCTCCAATCTCCGCTATTCCAGAGATATTTTAAAATCTCTCTCTCTCTCTTCCAGAGATATTTTAGACTCGCTCTCTCTCTCTCTCTCTCTCTCTCTCTCTCTCTCTCTCTCTCTCTAATATATTTTCTCTCATCTGATAATTGTACTGTAGACTAATGAAGTACAAGCACAACAATATTTTCAGGACTGATGGATTACCACCCTGAACCACCCCCCCCCCCCCTCTCCTCTCTCTCTCTAAAACATTTTTTTCTCATCTAATAATTAACACATGTAGACCAAATGGAAAGTACAACTAACCTTTTAATATTTTTCAGTACTGATAGATTTTCTCTCTCTCTCTCTCTCTCTCTCTCGTCTCTCTCTAAAAATCTCTCGGCTCTCTTTCTCTCTCTCTCTCTAATATATTTTTTTTCATCTGGTAATTACACTTTAGACAAATGAAAGTACAACTATTTTAATATTTTCAGCACTGATAGATTTCCGCCCTCTCTCTCTCTCTCTCTCTCTCTCTCTCTCTCACTATATATTTTTTGCTCATCTGATAATTGTACCTTAAACTAATGAAAGTACACCCAACATATTATTTTCAGGGCTGATATATTTCCATCCCCCCCCCCCTCTCTCTCTCTCTCTCTCTCTCTCTCTCTCTCTCTCTCTCTCTCTCTCTCTCTCTCTCTCTCACCCATCTCCCGCTCTTCCTCAAACTCTGTATCTCCCTGTGTGCTCGTGTCTGTGTGTTTTCGTCAAGGGCTAAATGCCTCTCAAGAATTCAAAGAGGAAGGTAATGACTTTGTTTTGCTTCTTCTTCTTCTTCTATATTTCTGGTGCCTCTGTTTGGCCTCCTGCAAAGGTTGTTTAAAAGTCTCTGGGATGCGTGAGTGCATTCCACTTCGGCCTCTTGTCAGCCGAGTGGTTTACGAGGGCGTTTATAAACGAAAAGAATAAAGCCGTATTCTTTGAGTTGGTCGGTAGTGCCTTTATATATAATTGAGAAATAGGCTATCTTAATGGTTGCAATATGGAAATAGTATATTTTAGTAGTCATAATTTAGGAAAAGGTGGTTCTGGTGTTTATGTTTTAGAAATACACTGTCGTTATTAAATTTATGCGTTTCATATATTTCAGTTAGAAAGGGCTGTTGTTTTATTAAATGTAATCAGATTATTAACAAATGTACCCTGATTGGTCTTTAGAGAGCTTGCCGTTATTAAATTTATGTATTTCAGATATTTCAAGTACTTAGAAATGGCTATTGTTCTATTAAATGTAATTAGGTGATTAATAAATGTATTTTGATTGGTCATTAGAGAGCTTGTCGATAAGAGCGATTATGATATGAAAACATTGTGTGTAATTAAAAGTGGTTATTCCTCTGATGAATGCAATCAGAACATAATAGTTTCCAGACTAACCATTAATGAGTTGAAATACCCATGACGTAATTTTAGAGACGTAATCCTCGCTATCATGACCTTATGTTTGACTAATTAATTCGCAAAGTATGCAATAATCAGACTACCCTCATTAGCATTATAGATTAATGAATATCACGTGATTTAATAATGACTTATATTGCCAGAAATGCCACTCAAATAATTACTGACAGTGAATCGAGGAGAATGATTATATTAAAATACGTCTCACTTTCCACTTGTGCTTTTAATATTCGAGGCGTCGCCTCTCACTTGCATAGTTTTAAGGAAGGAAATCTGGTCCCTTGTTTTCCTGAATAATAATGTGGGACTTTTTCAGGTTTTTATTAACTTGGACAAGTTTTTTCAAAGGAAAGTTTTAGTTTATATAAATGGAAGTTCTTACCAGAAACTTAACCGATAAGTGTATATGCCTTCTTATCAGTGATATGGATATCATACTTGATATGTTAAGATGTTTTGTTTCAGTCTCGAAATACTATGTTTCTCTACCATAAACTAATTCAGTGCCTTATCACTTTTTACTGTTTATTGGTTCGACTCTTATCTACTGTATTTTATTCCATTTAACTTCAAATGTACATAATGTTTTTGCCTGTTAGTTTTTGCCCCAAATACAATAATTTTTTGTTTGCCTAACTTCAGCTACAAATGGCTTTCTTACTGAAAAAAAATGAATTACATTCAGTATCCTGTTTTCTAAGATATTTCGTCATGGCAAATTTTCTCTTTTGATGTTACGCCATTACTTATAGAATTATATAATGAAACCTATCATAAACTTAAGCCCTCTATCTGGTTGTAGTCTCAAGCTGGGTCAATTTTCTAATCTAGGAAATAAGTTTCTAATCATATTCCCAAGTAACCTGGGTAAGTTTTATTATATCATTCAAGGCTACTTTCACGACCAATATCCCCCCCCCCCCCCCTCTCTCTCTCTCTCTCTCTCTCTCTCTCTCTCTCTCTCTCTCTCTCTCTCTCTCAATGCACCATTCTGTTATATAAATTTGCATATACTTCAAGGTTTTACTGTATATACCAAATATGTTCTCTTTACCAAATATCTCTCTCTCTCTCTCTCTCTCTCTCTCTCTCTCTCTCTCTCTCTCTCCCTCTCTCTCTCTCTCTCTGAATACAGTATTCTACTATAAAAGTTTATAAATACATAAGGAAGAAAAGTATGCAGAATAATTTCGTCTCCTCATGGGAAAGGTGTACAGAATAATTTCGTACCCTCATGGGATCGATCCCATGAGGGGACGAAATTATTATCAACTAAAAATTCCCCATTTTTTGGTACATATAGGAAAATACTATATCAATTCCGAGGTAGAGCGAATTAGATATTAAAGGACATTTGTAGCTCAAATGATAATATGAATCACGGTGATGTGATAATAATTCATATATATATATATATATATATATATATATATATATATATATATATATATATATATATATATATGTCGGTATATATGAATGAGTATTCAATGTCTTCCCCATGCAACACTTCATTGCCAGATTCGAGAATGTAAACACAAGCAGAAAAAATCAAAGATCCACCGAATAAAAAGTACATAACGGACCAACAAAGCCTGAAGAAGTCAGTGGACCAAAGACTAATGAGGTGGAGATGGCGATGAATATATTATACTCGAAAGTTAAAAGGAGTTACAAGGATTAGGATGTCTCAAAGACTTGTTAGTCCGTCCGAGAAGACATCGTGCGCTAATTTATCTGTAGGAGCAGGTTTTACTGTGCATTCACAGTGTCCTTATGTATAGAGAGAGAGAGAGAGAGAGAGAGAGAGAGAGAGAGAAGGAGCTACAAGGATTAGGATGTCTCGAAGACTTGTTAGTCCATCCGAGGGTTTCACTGTTCCTTTACATGTCCTCATGCAGAGAGAGAAAGAGATAGAGAGAGAGAGAGAGAGAGAGAGAGAGAGAGAGGTCATACTGATAGAGAAAATAACTTTGATTTGGCATAACAAAACCTTCAGATATGTCAACTATGTTAAAAGGAAAAATTCATCAAGAAAGAGAGAGAGAGAGAGAGAGAGAGAGAGAGAGAGAGAGAGAGAGAGGTGAAACTCGTGCACGGTACTGAAATTACATGAGAGCCATTAAAGATATGTATCTCGAGTCACACACTTCATAGCGTTTACGAAAGCAACAACATCCCCTAATGCAATCTCTCTCTCTCTCTCTCTCTCTCTCTCTCTCTCTCTCTCTCTCTCTCTTCCTAAATGTACCTTGGTCTAGAATTAAGAACGATATCATATGGAAACATTGACACGCTCAATTTATCAACAAGAATTCGAGCGTGAAAATAAAAAACGTACTCGCCACATATTCCATGAACTCAACCTCCCAGAGCTTCTAGGAAAAGCATTATTTGAAGGCTTAATTCACTCGTCTGTGAAAGCCTGTTTGACTTGTTGGCATTTTGAAAGGGGAATGGAATCTGAAGGCGCTGTGAGGTTATACACAGTATGAGAGAAAAAAAAAAAATAAGAAAAAAACATTACCAGAAAATTGAATAAAGTAGGAACATAAAAGAGCTAAAAATTAAATAAAGCAGGAACATAGAGGAGCCAGCCTTATCAATGAAAAATGTTTGGGGTACAATGGGCTGTATAAGTGGGGATTAAGTGCAAAAAACTTTGTCATTCCTTCTAACAAGAATGAGAGTTATAGGTGTATAAAAATCGTGAATGAAAACACTAAATCATTCGATAAAGAATATTGATAAAGTATGGTGAAAATATAATGAATAAAAACATCCGTATATGTAAAGGATATTGATAAAGTATAATGGAAATATAATGAATAAAAACATTTGTATTTGTAAAAAAATAGACCAAATGAATATTCTGAGGTATCATATTCCTCTTAAAAAACACCAAATCATTCGTAAATAATATAGTGCAGTATATTGAAAAAAGTTTTATAAGAAAAATATGATTAAAATCAAAATTTTCTACTGTATTATTGCTCTTGAAAAATCTCAATAAGAATTTGGAACACATATGCCTTTTTATGAATTAAGTTTTGGACAAAACTGATGAATATTGAAATGATTTCGTTACATGTCGACTGATATTGTAAAAACCAAAGTTAAGCCAGAATAAGAAATTCCATAATATTATCGTAATAATTCTTAATCTCTGCGAGAGATTCATCAGTGACAAAATGTGATAAAATGTGAATCCTTACGTGAAATTGAAATGGAAAGACTATTTCGACCGCTGATTGAATGATGGCTTAACAACGTTGCCAAATTGAAAACCCGTTTTGAAGATTCCGTGGATCATGAATCAGTGAAATACCCTGTTTCCAATTTGATATGATATTGGGATATTGTTCAATTGTAAGAAATTAATCACGGTGAATAAATGCTTGGATTCTTTTCGAACTCAGAACGTATCTCTCTCTCTCTCTCTCTCTCTCTCTCTCTCTCTCTCTCTCTCTCTCTCTCTCTCTCTCTCTCTCTACTGAAAATGACAAATTTTATGAGGAATCTTGACTTGTATACACATTCTTTCATCTAAATAAGCTGAAATGTACGTGTTCTCTCTCTCTCTCTCTCTCTCTCTCTCTCTCTCTCTCTCTCTCTCTCTCTCTACTGAAAATGACGAATATTATGAGTCTTTCATCTGAATAACTGTAATAAAACCTCTCTCTCTCTCTCTCTCTCTCTCTCTCTCTCTCTCTCTCGTTCTCTCTCTCTTTACATACATACATAGATACATACATACATACATACGATGTTAATATATTAAGCTAATTATGAGTGAGGTCTGCTTCTCTTCAAATCCCTACAACGTAAACGTTTTTAAACTTGTTAAACTCTATAAGGCTTGGACCTTATTAACGCTTTCCTATCGGGCAAAGCACTACTGGATACTAGTAGTACGTGATAAGACTTCCAATTATTAGAACAGTATCCCATTTATTTTTTACAGATGACACCATTATTTTCTAAATCAGATTTGAGTATCGCCAAATATACCTGACATAAATTAAGAATAAGAATAAAGTACATCTAAACGTCAATAATTTGAAACGTAATATTGACAATTTCACGATATCACCACAATACGTCACGTGATCATAAAAACATAAAAAAGAACGAAAACATTTTACAAAGGCACTATGCAGTCGACAGTAATTCTCATAAATCTCAAAAGCAAAAGAAAAGAAAATAATAACTGACAATAACAATGAGATAAAGTACAGTTGAAATGCACAAATGTAGAACAATTTTATGAGACTTACTGTCAAGTTGTCAATCTTGGTCAGTAAAGTTGCTGCTATTCTTGGTTGGTAAATTCTCTATTTTTGGTTGGCAAAATTGGTAAAACAGCCGTTTTTGGTGGGTAACATTAATATTCTTGGTTGGTACAGCTGCTGATTTTGGTTGGTAAAGTTGCTGTTCTTCGTTTGGTAAAGTTGCTATTTTTTCTCGTTTAGTAAGTTGCTATTCTTGATTAGTAAAGTTGCTGTTCTTGATTATCGGTAAAGTTGCTGTGTTCGGTGGTTAGAATTGTTACTCTTGGGTTGGTTTAGTAAAGTTTCTATTCTGGTTGGTAAATCCAGAGGCCCTTTTACACTCACAAATCAAATGTCACACAAAAATCGTTTTTACTCTTTCATAAGATTCAGGAAATTTAACCAAAACAAGGGCGATAGACATTGCAACTTAAACTACGGATACAACACTGCCCTCTCTTGGCCAGATTCCAAAGTATAAAAGTATATTTATAATAATAATATTATGACTGAGTCAAAACAATCTATGCATGCATACACGCATACATAGGTATATGTGAGAGTACGTGTATATTAGTTGAATTTTAACCATAAAAGTAACCTAAATATACAAAGTGAGAATACAACGCATGTATCTTCATTTGAAATCCCTGCAGTATTTCATTATACTTCACGAATTTCGTTTATGTTACCCAGTGCCTTTGGCTCTCCCAAAAATGTCGAAAGCTTCCTGCGCCATGAACGATTAATCGGATTCCCTGTCTTCTGCTAGAAGGATTTCGTTCAAGGATTCCCTGCTGAGAGTCCTAAGGAAATCCTAATGGGTTCTAAGAATTCCTTCGCTGATGAAAAGTGCGATTTTAATGGTATTCTTGGATGGTGGTTTTGCTGTGCGAATTTGTCTCTGTCGCGTTTGAATCTGACTATTTTGTTGACGAAATCACTTGTATATATACATATACATACATACATATATATATATATTTATATAATATATATATATATATATATATATATATATATATATATATATATATATATATATAAGTGATTTCGATCTACAAAATAGTCAGATTCAAACGCGACAGAGACAAATTCCCACAGCCAAAAACCATCCAAGAGATACTCTTACAATCGCACTTTTCATCAGCGAAGGAATTATTATAAGCCTTAGGATTTCCTCAGGACTCTCAACAGGAGAATCCTTGAACGAATTCCTTCAAAACACAAGAAAGTGAGGGGATCCGATTAATCGTTCATGGCGCAGGGAAGACTTTCGACATTTTTGGGAGGGCCAAAAGGCAGTGGGTAACATTAACGAATTTCGTGAGATATATTGAAATAGCATTGTAAATTTGCCCAATAAACTTTATTTTGATACTGTTGAAACCATGTAAACCTATATAAAATAAATAAATAAAATTATATATATATATATATATATATATTATATAGGTTACATGGTTTCTATAGAATCAAAATAAAGTTTATTGGGCAAAATTTTCAATGCTATTTCTCTGCAGTTTGTTTTTTTTTTGCGTTATCAAATAAACGAATAATCTGAGCAGATGACATTTGATTTCGTGCTTTCAAAAACATGTTACCTGACGCAAGATTTCAATTATCAAGGACAAAACTTACCATTTATGCATGCTCTCAATACTATTAACAGTATTTGCAAATTAA
>NC_061090.1:35798456-35801900 GCF_015104395.2 Macrobrachium nipponense
GATTATAATTCCTGATGGATTATGATTCTTGCGGGATTATAAATCCTGAAGGAATCTGATTCCTGATGGATTATAATTCCTGAGGGATTATAATTCATGCTAAATTATAATTCCTGAGGGATTAATAACCTGATGGATTATAATTCCCAATGGATTATGATTCTTGAGGGATTATAATTCCTAAGGAATTATAATTCCTGAAGGATTAGGATTCATGAATGGATTATATTTTCTGAGGGATTATGATTCCTGAGGGATTATGATTCCAGATGAATTATAAATTTAGGTGGATTATAAACTGTATCTGTCATACTCGTGACTCATAGCCTGATTTAGTTTGAAGATATGTATAAGGAAATGTTTCACAAAAACACAGACTAATATCTGTATTATCAGTTTAGTTTAGAGATATGTGCCAGGAATGTGTTTGCGAATCATTTGGCATTTGTTGTCTTTGTTGTTTGTGAAAAGAAGGGCGAGATACTTGTTTAATGTAGATATGAAGGACATTACTTTAGTAGTCTAACTGTACAGTTAAATTCACCTGGATTAAAGAGAGAGAGAGAGAGAGGAGGAGAGAGAGAGAGAGAGAGAGAGAGGAGAGAGAGAGATTATTGAGAGACTAATGCATTAAACATTGCTAAATAAGCCAGAATTGAAATCTAAAATATTTAGATTAAGTTGAATTGGAAAAATCTATTTAAAGAAAATATTTATAACAAGCAAAGTTAATGGTTTAATTCACTATTTGCAAAAAAATTATTGTCTGGTCAAATTCAGGACCTAAGTTGTTAATTAAGAATATGGTACAGACGACTGTGCAGTGTCCTAATTGGGTGAAAGGCTTAGTGATAACCTTTGCTGCGTATGGAGTATCTTATATATATATATATATATATATATATATATATATATATATATATATATATATATATATATATATATATATATATATATAGAGTGTACACAATTACACCATCTTCGTTGGTGGTGTATGCAAAGTCCCACACACCCAATCAGGAACACTCACGACGATCTTATACATACATAAGAAACGTATTCTTCGCTCACACGTTTGCAGTGACATTTACTCATATGTTGATTTCTGTTGGGGAAAAGCCATTGGGTGGTTGGGTGGGGGTTACTGTCGTGTGTTGATGAGGAAGAGAAAAGACTACACCTTATTATACTCTAATAAGACTTCGTTATCTTTTAGGCAGATTTGTATAACCGCCGTCTGTCCATGGTGCTTCTTAATGCCCGATTCGCTGGAAAATTATATTAAAAAGGGAGATCGTGTGAGGTAGGCGTATCTAACGTGCCAGAATAATGATGAAGTCATCAAGTAAAAACATTATCGTTTTATGAAAAGACAGCTCGGGAAAAAGTTAATGGAAAATAGTTCGAATTGTTTATGACGTCTCTCTCTCTCTCTCTCTCTCTCCAACCCGTCACTTTCCCCCATTATTTCTCTCTCTCTCTCTCTCTCTGTATATATACTATATATATATATATATATATATATATATATATATATATATATATATATATATATATATATATATATATATATATATAATTTATATATATATCCGTCTCCTTCCGCTGCCACCCCTAGCGCCGCACGCCCCCCTCTCTCTTCTCTATGGGCCTGCGTCCTTACCTCTCTCTCTCTCTCTCTCCTCTCATCTTCTTCTCCTTCCGCTCTCTCTCTCTCTCATCTCTCTCTCATAACAAATGATAATCCATTTAGTCAGTCACTAAATTAATGTTTGTCAGATTCTTCTTCTTCTTCTGAATTCTTGCTCTTTATTTATCAACAAGTAAAAGAAAACAAATAAATATAGGATGTAAACGTTCAATAGCAAGATAGCATAAGATAATAAGACTAACGAATCAGGAGACAACACTAAGAGAATTTCAAGCCAATTCCCGTCGAAAATAAAAACTACAAATGAAAGTAATTAAAACTGGGGTTTCTCCACCTGATAAGTGCAGTGAAATGACAGTTGGACTTAATGGACTAATATACAATAGAATAATTGGCTATAATTCAGTAATTGAATATTTGTGAGAGCAGACACCAAAAGGTTTAATGGAGGGAATACAAAATGACTTGACGATTAACGAATTAAGTTCATTAGTATAACGACGAATATTGTTTGGCTAATTTAAGTAAATCTCCAGAGAAGCAGATTATTTAAACGGAAACTTTTGATTTCAGAATCCCTTAATGTTTAGCTGGGAAATATAGGAATGTTTTATGAAATTATTAATGTTTCGTCAAGAATAAAAATGCTAGAATGACTGTATTCTCTGGAAAAATTCTGTACCTAAAATATAAAGTTAAAGAACAAAGTGGTGCAAGTTCTGTTCGTTGATGTTTATTAGGAATCTTATTTTTATTCATATGGTACCCTTAACGAAACATATTTTTCAAGAAATAACAAAAATTAGAATATATATATGTATATAGGTATATTATATATATATATAATATATATATATATATATATATTATAATATATATATA
Organism: Macrobrachium nipponense; assembly: GCF_015104395.2. NCBI lineage: Eukaryota > Metazoa > Arthropoda > Malacostraca > Decapoda > Palaemonidae > Macrobrachium > Macrobrachium nipponense. The sequence goes on from NC_061090.1 coordinate 35,800,990, forward strand.
TATATATATATATATATATATTATATTATTAATATATTATTATATATATATGTATATATAAAATATATTATACATTTACACATAACATACTTACATATAATAACAGTTAGAAAATTATACAACCTTTGGTGAATCATAATCTTAGTAAGGCTTGAATAATTGTATGGCGCGTTGCTCGCTTTTTCAAATATCACCTGGATATCAGGATATCTCTAGCTTTCAGGAACGCCTGTTGGTCGTTGTTAAACGTATTACGCTGACAACCTTGTATTTAATTCTGTCAGAATATGAAATACCACTGGATCCGGTTCTGTCATACAGTTTCTGCAAGTCTTAACATTGGCATCTGCTGAAGTATTACGTTTTATTCCATATTTTCTTTGAAATGCTGGAATGATATTCACCTTACGTATGTTCAAGTGCGAGCAGGAAGTATGCCTTTTGATGACATTGCAACTGATAATTCAGTGATATATACATACATACCTACACAAATACATACATACATACATACATACATACATACATATATTGCGTATGTGTTATTACTTTCTAAAACACAAAAATTAACCCCATTCATTACAGAAGGACGTAGGAGATAATAATAATAATAATAATAATAATAATAATAATAATAATAATAATAATAATAATAATAATAATAAGATAACTAGTACCCCATAGACTATGTTTCTTTACGAAAGTAAACTCCCTCGCCCCTTCTGTAGTTTTTGTAGCCGAGAAAATAAATAACGGTACTTTCCTTTAGAGTCTGCGGAAACCCAGACTTCTTCTTTAGCAAAGTAAACACAGTCCACTCAGTTCTTAATCCGGGGTCGAGAGACCAGCACTGAGGTTGAAAAGAACCCCGAACAAACATTTGTATTGTGGTTTACTTTCCCTTTATTTTA
>NC_061090.1:35804900-35817400 GCF_015104395.2 Macrobrachium nipponense
GAAATACAAATCTTTGTATTTTAAAATAAAATCAAAGATATTATTGGGGATTTACTTTTCATTATTATTATTATTATTATTGCTGAAAATTAAAAGCCACAGTAGTGTTAAAAAATATTTCTAACACTACTGTCTATTAATTCTTGATATTATAGCCTGTTGCAGGGGTTCCTTCCTTCATTATTATTATCATTTCGGGCTGGGGTCGTCTTAGGTTTAAGGGCTGGTATTGGTGCTGGTATAGCTGGTATTACGTGACGTTTCGACCTTCTCGTAGGTCATCTTCTGACGAGTCGGTTGAAGAGACTGTAGCAAGATAGTTTGGGGAACGGTATTTATAGTGGCTCGGACCTAGAGTTGCATTCTCATTGGTCGGGCTGGTCTTGGGCGAAGCCGTGGATCTCGCCTTGAAGGTCTCGGGGATTCTCTCGTGCGAGCGCCACAGTAGTGTGCCTGGGGATGAACGTCAGGAATTCCGTCTGTAGCAGGAATCGTATCATCCTGTGGGGGTTCCTGATTATCTGACATCGTCGGGGGGTCGCTCACTGCTCTCCGGGCGGCGGTGGGAAGGAGAAACGTTTCTTGAGTGATATTTAAGTTTGGTTTCTCCTTACCTATATGAAGGGCTTCTAGGAGGCGCAGACGTCGGGGATCCGTTGTTTGATCTATTATGGTGATATTAGGGATAATATCATTTCTTCTTATCCGTTTGTTATGAGCAGTCTTGGCGAGGTTGAATATGGCTCCTTCTTGGGCGTGGCAGGAGATTCGCTTGGAGAAACGCATGGAGGTCATACCGACGTATTTGCCGAGGCATCCTCGGACGGGGCATGTGTAACGGTAGACCACACTCGTCTTCTTCAAGGGATCCTGCAGGGGCGCCGAAGGATTGTTTCTCATCACCAGGCTGCTCGTCTTCTTCGTTTTATAATATATAATCATCTTAATATTTCTGTCTGGGTCGGCGGGGCTGACGTTTTCCTCGATGATCTTTTTGAGAGCTTGTTCGTCCCCCTTGTACCTTGTAATACCAGCTATACCAGCACCAATACCAACCCTATTATTATTATTATTATTATTATTATTATTATTATTATTATTATTATTATTATTATTATTATTATTATTATTTAATAAAAGCTTCCAAAGAACAGGGTGTTCTTTAGAAAGAAGTAACAGAAGGTAACAGGAAATGAGAGACCAGTTGTCAGAAAAGAACAACATATAAACAAACTAATAAATAATGAGAAAAATGCAATTAGATTATAATAATATAAGTAGATTTGTTATGAATAGTAATGAATAGTATCTTCCTTTGATCCTTTGAGATTGAGCATTTCATAGCCTAGTTTGAACGCATATCACAAATATATATTCTTATTTTTGGTTTTAATTAAAGAAATTTAATGAATGGAATTATTTGAAGTGAATAGGTCAAATCACAAATTCCGTTATCATTCTTAGATAGTTCACGTGCTGTACGTTTAATCATTAAAGTATACAAAACCTCAAGCGTCAATTAAAATAATTTAGAATATTTTGCTTTGCAAGACCAGTTTGTAAGACTATTTTGGTGCAGGAAAATTAATTATGTTGTTATGTTGGCAATGTTTCAGGTACTTGGTTGACTGGCAATATTGAATGAATATATTTTGCCTAATATCTAAAATAAGTTACCGAGGCTGAGCTATTCCACAGTCCTACATCTTGCTATAATAGGGTGTAATGTCTGTCCGTACGTCTGTCATTCAATCACGGCCAAACGGCTGGTCCGATGGGCATGCAACTTGGCAGGATTATAGTGGGGACCCCTAAGATGGTTTATAAGGGGGTTTCATCCTACCTCCCCCCCCCCTCCCCTCCGAAGGGGTAGGGGTGAGAAGGGATTCTTTGAAACGGAAATGGTTCTGCCGGTGAAACAAGGGTGGTTACACCCGTAGACTTAGTTATTTACGAATCTTCATACATAATTTCTGTATACATATGTTGTCTAGTAAACTGAAGAGATTTGAAATGGTACTGGATCTACACTAAGTTTATTTTGAAGGAGAACGCTATCAAAAGCGTAGAAAATCAGTATTGTACATCATTACCAATGGCACAAGAGTACATAAAAAAAAAATTAGGTGAAATGTTGACCACTGAAGTATTCACCCAGAGAGGATAAAAGGACAAAGTATCTTTTAAAAACCATAACAGTACGAGAAGCACTACTCAGGGATTATCAGATGCAAGGACCTAACGACCGAAATAACAAGAGAATGAGAAGCACTACTTCGTGTAATAGGATGTTCGAAGAAAACAACTAAATAACCAGAGCATGAGAAGCATTACTCGCTGGAATACAAAGGTAGCAATATAATGAGGAAAATAACCAGGCCATTGAAAGCTATCAAAGTAGGACATAAGATAATATATGTATTAATATATGTATATGTGTATATATATACATAAATGCTTAATACATATATGCATACATATATATATATCATAGATATATTATATGTATACATATATAAGTATATATGAATAACTTGATCACGAAGTATATAAAACGTGATGCTATGTATAAATAAAAGTTTTTTGCCACGAAGGAAAAAAATGAAAAAGCGAGATACCCGAGTACTTTCGGTCCTGTTCGGACCGTTTACTGAAGGCAAACAGATTTTACAGAGAACAACATAGTCAAAAGAAGGCTTAATATCCAAACTGACACTACAAGATTAGCGATAAGGACGATTTTTCAGTCTACAGAAATAAGGAGCCGCCTGAGGGTAGCCACACCTTGAAGGATACATGCAGTAAACAAGTGATTCTTCCAGAAGACAGTACATTTTGAAAAAACACGGGAGCATATACAATTTAATATCATGAATTTTACACACATTTTCCCCAAAAAATTATTATTAATGAAAAGAGAAAAGAAAATATAAATATATATATATCGAGCAAGAGAAAGAGGGAGAGAGAATATTAAACCAGAAAGAGAGAGAGAGAGAGAGAGAGAGAGAGAGAGAGAGAGAGAGAGAGAGAGAGAGAAAGAAATAATAACTAAATACATGTGGGACTAATTTATTAGTTGTTCATTTATTTTAAGGTCCTTCATAAACATCTTACAAATATATGGGTCCAAATGGTATATTCCTAGACTAAGATTTAGGTTGTTTTTATTAGTGATTTGTATAATTGCCGATTCCAGTAAATTTCTTGAAACATAATCATTAGATCTAGCAATTACCGAGGTATCACCCCAATTAATACAATGAGATTTTTCACTCAGATGGATAAACAGTGCATTTGAAGTCTGGGCTGTTCTAACTGAATACATATGCTGCTTAATAACTACACATAAATTTTTACTTGACTGACCAACGTAAAACATGGGCAAGCCTGGGCAATCCTTACAAGGAATTTTGTAAATGATGTTGTTATTTGTTATGGGACTATTCTTAATTAGCATATTTTTAATGGTATTGTTATAAGAAAACACTTCATTAACATTAAACGATTTAAATATTGATTTTATGGTTTCAAATCCACGAAAGTAAGGTAAGCTAAGTACATTTTTAGTCATTTATTTTTCATTAATAGCAACACTATAAAACTTTTTGTGAGCTTTTTGATAACATAAATCAATTAAATGAGGTGGGTAGCAGAGATCGTTTCCTATCTTTTTTATGTATTCTATTTCTTGTTCCAGATATTGTGGACTCGTGATACGCAAAGCGCGTAGGAACATAGAAGACAAAATTGAAATTTTAATATTAAGATGGTGGCCAGAATAAAAATGTACATATGTTAAATTATTTGTGAGTTTTCTATAAATACTGAATTTGCATTGGAAAGATTCTCTATGTATTAATACATCTAGGAAAGGGATGAAATTGTTATTTTCAATTTCAACAGTGAATTTTATGGATGGCACTGAATTATTCAATTTAGACAGTAAATCATTTACATTGATACCAACAGGTAAGACTACTAAGATATCATCGACATATCGGTACCATTTTAAGGGGATAAGTGTGATATTCGGGAGGTGTTGTCTCTCAAAAAATACCATATATAAGTTTGAAAGGAGAGGTGATAAAGGGTTACCCATGGCCATACCAAATATTTGTTGGTAATATTCTTCATTAAATATAAATCTGCAATCACAAATACATAACTTAATCAAGGAAATTATGTGTAAGTTAACTGTAAAGTTTCCCTCATTACCTTATTTATATGGCCTAGTCAAAACTCATAAGGAAAACAAACCTATGCGCCCAATTATTAGTACTGTAGGATCAATTGCTTATAAACTTTCTAAATATCTTACTAAACGGTTATCCCCGCTACTAGGAACTATCTAATTCACACATCCGGAATTCTCTTGATCTTGTGGAAAAATTAAATAACATTGTACTAAACCCTAGCAATATTTTTGTCAGTTTTGATGTATGTTCTTTGTTTACAAAAGTCCCTATTGACTCTGTTCTAGAATATTTAAGTAATGAACTTGAACTGCATGAATTGCCTATGTCCGTTAGTCACATAATTTCCTTGATTAAGTTATGTATTTGTGATTGCAGATTTATTTTTAATGGAGAATATTACCAACAAAGGTTTAGTACGGCCATGGGTAACCCTTTATCACCTCTCCTTTCAAACTTATATATGGAATTTTTTGAGAGACAACACCTCCCGAATATCACACTTATCCCCTTAAAATGGTACCGATATGTCGATGATATCTTAGTAGTCTTACCTGTTGGTATCAATGTAAATGATTTACTGTCTAAATTGAATAATTTAGTGCCATCCATAAAATTCACTGTTGAAATTGAAAATAACAATGTCATCCCTTTCCTAGATGTATTAATACATAGAGCATCTTAATATTAAAATTTCAATTTTTTCTTCTATGTTCCTACGCACTTTGTATATCACGAGTTCACAATACCTGGACTAAGAAATGGAATATATAAAAAAGATAGGAAACGATCTCTGCTACCCACCTCATTTAATTGATATATGTTATCAAAAAGTTCACAAAAAGTTTTAGTGTTGCTATTAATGAAAAATAAATTATTAAAAATGTACTTAGCTTACCTTACTTCCGTGGATTTAAAACCATAAAATCAATATTTAAATCGTTTAATGTTAATGTAGTGTTCTCTTATAACAGTACCATTAAAGATATGCTAATTAAGAATAATCTCGTAACAAATACACATCATTTACAAAATTCCTTGTAGGATTGCCCATCGTTTTGCGTTGGTCAGTCAAGTGAAAAATTTATGTGTACGTATTAAGCAGCATATGTATTCAGTTACAACAAGCAGCCCACCCACTTCAAATTGCACTGTTTATCCATCTGAATGAAAAATCTCATATTGTATTAATTGGGGTGATACCTCGTTAATTGCTAGATCTAATGATTATGTTTCAAGAAATTTACTGGAATCGGCCATCATACAAATCACTAATAAAAACAACCTAAATCTTAGTCTAGGAATATACCATTTGGACCATATATTTGTAAGAGGTTTATGAAGGACCTTAAAATTAAAAATAAATGAACAACTAATAAATTAGTCCACATGTATATAGTTATTATTTCTTTCTCTGTCTCTGTCTCTGTCTCTGTCTGTCTGTCTGTCTGTCGTACTCTCTCTCTCTCTCTCTCTCTCTCTCTCTCTCTCTCTTCTCTCTCTGTGTGGTTCGAATATTCTCTCTCCCTCTTCTCTTGCTCGATATATATTATATATATATATATATATATATATATATATATATATATATATATATATATATATATATATATATATACATTATATATATATATATATATATAATATATATTTATATTTTCTTTCCTCTTTTCATTAATAATAATTTTTGGGGAAAATGTGTGTAAAATTCATGATATTAAATTGTATATGCTCCCGTGTTTTTTCAAAATGTACTGTTTTCTGGAAGAATCACTTGTTTACTGCGTGTATCCTTCAAGGTGTGGCTACCCTCAGGCGGCTCCTCCTTTCTGTAGACTGAAAAATCGCCCTTATTGCTTATCTTGTAGTGTCAGTTTGGATATTAAGCCTTCTTTTGACTATGTTGTTCTCTGTAAAATCAGTTTGCCTTCAGTAAACGGTCCGAACAGGACCGAAAGTACTCGGCTATCTCACTTTTTCATTTTTTCCTTCGTGGCAAAAAACCTTTATTTATATAAGTATATGTATTTATGTAAGTATATATGCATACATACATACATACATACATGCATACATACATACATACAAAGGAAACTATTCTGTAAATATAATAGCTTGTTCTTCTTCTTGAAAGGAACTGACTGTAAGGTGACAGTACAAGAAACTATTGATTAAATATGAAACCTTGATTTTCTTTTCGAAAGGAGCTGACTATAAGGTAACGGTACACGAAACTGTTGTGTAAATATAAATGTAAGTTGTTTCTAACTTGGCCAACTGTGATTCGGTTCATATTCCAACCGAACACAAGTATACGGGTCTCGTGACACACCAATGAAGCCCACAAAAAAAAGTGCTTCCAGGAACAGAAAACTAGAATTTATTTGAAACAATAACATTTTCTTCTTATGCCTTTCAATTCTAACATATAGACGAAAAAATTAAGGTACTATTTTCTGTCTTGCACTAGTCAAGCATGGAAAAAATTATTTATATATTTAGTATATAATACTTTTGTAATAAAACAGCAATACAAAAAAATACTTATAAAAGACAAATTATCGATTTAATAGAAAACGGGCTTTGTGTTATTTCCACACACAATCCAATGGACTAAGGTGAACAAAAAAGCCTTCTAGATAAAATGACCACATACGTCAAGGGAAGAAGCGAACAAATAAAAGATTTTCTCAGCATCTTCCTTCTATTCTGGTGCTCTTCCAGATGCAATAAACTATTCCAGGGGAGAAATATGGCCTTCCAGGAAAGTTTCTTCATTTGCAAACTGGAAGCAAAATTTTAAAAAGGAATTATGCCGGATTTACATATCTGTTTCTCAGGGAAGGAGTTCTTTAGTCGCCTGGTCTTGTTTTATCGGATTATGATGCTCCCCTGGGGAGAGAGAGAGAGAGAGAGAGAGAGAGAGAGAGAGAGAGAGTGAGTTACAAGGAGTTTAAAAGTATTAGGATGTCTCAACGACTTACTAGTCCATACGAGGAGACATCGTGTGCTCAGTTATCTCTCGGAGCAGGTTTTACTGTTCGTTCATAGCGTCCTAATGTCTAGCTTTCTTTTAAACGCTTCCACACTGCTCCTGTTTACAACTTCTGGTGGCAGTTTATTCCATGTGCCACATATCTTGTATGTAAAGAAGTTCCCATAATGGAATGTGTTCTAGTTTCCATCCATTATTTCGTTTAATGTGAAGAGGTTACTGTCTAGAGAGAGAGAGAGAGAGAGAGAGAGAATCAGATGTAATCACTCATAACTTCTACTCTAATGGGGGAGGAAGGTTGAATATAAACGATCATTTTCTAAACCTGTTTGCGAATATAATTTCAAAAGAGGATACTGAAAAGTGGATGAATCTTCCCGTAAATCCACTTTCCACGGTGAGCGATCGCCAGCATTTAACCTTGTTAACGGGGAATGATGTATAACGGAAATCAATTTAACTCTGTCATCACTCGATTCAAATAACAAAGGGAACCTTTGGAACTTGATGTTCAATTTGTCCTCGAGAGACTTGTGATCACATTGAAATTATTTGCTGCCAGTTAATATATTTGATAATAATTCAGGTTAAATCGTGTGGACGAAAGCAATGTCATTTACTATATTTAAGATAATTCGGACCAAACTGTCTGCACGAAAGCAATATAATTTACCGTATTTAATATAATTCAGATCAGATTGTTCGCGCGAAAGAAATATCATTCATACTGTAATTCTGCTGGTGAATAACACGGTTCAGATGCTTGATTTTTTGTAATAATCGCAAAGAGTTCGAAATCACAAAAGATTGCCGGCGATGTTCCGCCTAATCCAATATCCAGCTGCGCCACCAGTCCAGTGGGTCTCAACCTGGCAGCGTGGGGCGCACCGTCAGCAATTTCCAGGGGGTGGGTGCCGTTAGTCCCTTCACAAGAGCGAGGAACTAATATACAGAGGTTTATGGAAAAAATGCAAAAAGTATCGCCTTATAAAGCTAGTTGCCTATAGTCTACTACTCAAGATTAGACTCGTTGGGCTAACCATGTTTTGTGATTATCGACTTACCTCCCTATCTGTCGAATCCCCCTCTCTTTCTCTCTCTCTATTTTTTATTTTAATTTAAATCTAGGAAGGAATTTTACTCACAGATGCAAAGGGGGCGTGGCGATAAGGACCAACTCTAAGAGGGGCCGTTGTCATGAGGTAAACACTTGACTGACGCTTAAAACAAATGCATTTCTAGAGAGCTCAGAAGAGCAAGTTTTCTTGAAGAGCAGGGTCCACGAGCACTTTTCAAGATATAGGAGTTAATTAAGAGTGTAAAGGGCTGTACACAATGAAGAGCTTACTTGTTTTACGGGAATTAAGAGCATTATTTCATTCCCTAATAATTTTTCATATCGTAAGAGGATGATGTTAATAGCTTGATTATTACCGCGAGGTAAAATACCTAGTTTAATTATTATTTCCGGTTAAAGTGGATAAAAACGATGAAGTAGTGAATTAGATATCGCAAATGCGAAAAGGCTCTCTCTCTCTCTCTCTCTCTCTCTCTCTCTCTCTCTCTCTCTCTGAAACTTAGCTGATTGCACCATTTGCTATGTCAACTTGCAGAATCTCTTCAGAACACGTATATAGTTATAATTTTATTATTATTATTATTATTATTATTATTATTATTATTATTATTATTATTATTATTATTATTATTATTATTAAGAAATTCACAATCTCGTGAAGAACAATGCTATAAAAATCCACAATTTATATAGTAAAGCATATTACTATGTTTTACATAGTAATATACTCTACTATATAATTGTGGATTTTTAAAACACATTATTATTATTATTATTATTATTATCATTATTATTAACCCCTATCCGTATGAAACAAACCAACAAGGGCTATTAACTTGAATTCAAGATTCCAAAGAATATTATGGTGTACAAATTAAATAAGTAATAGAGGGTAAAATGAAATATGGAAAGAAGAGACCAGTCGATTGAAAATAGAAAAGAATAGTGAATGAATTAAATGATAAACTGATAAGAAATATAAATAAATGAGTGCAGTAAAAGGCGACTTGTTTTTGGGTAGTGATGCAATGCATCTTCGCTTGACCCTTCGAGCTACTAATGAGCTACTAATTGCAAATCATATGAGGGGGACTCCCTCTATTCTTTTGCAAAAAGCTTGATTATACACATAGACCCCAATTTACCTATAAACCATATGAATTCAATAAAGACCTTATATACGTCATGAGCTGGCCATAATGACTGAAAGTCTTGCAAGATTCCCTATGTCATCAATGAAAGGAATTAAACATTGTCTTCTCCCTTATTTAGCTGACCGAGGTATTTTTATTCGCAACACTATAAACCCAAGTGGGCTGCAAAGGGGAATCAGCCTGGAGGAGAGAGAGAGAGAGAGAGAGAGAGAGAGAGAGAGAGAGAATGGAAAATCAAATCGTTACAGCTGAATTCAGGAAACATCAGCGGAAAGTAGGAATGAAATTTGATTACCATTGACAGATTTGGAGATTATGCAATGGTAAATGGCCTATGTATCGTTATTTAAGAAGCATTACTATTCAGTCATCACCGAGAATTATTATGAAGTAATTCCACTATCAGACAAATTTTACCATAATCATAGAAAGAATAAAGAAAACGAAACGTGTACAGATTTTGACTATTATAAAAAATTAGTGACCAAGCAGCTGAGAGGTGATTCAGAATAGCAATTATTCTACCTACGCTAGCATTTCTGGCTAATGATTTTTTACACCCCGTTGAGTGTACTATAAATACGAACTGGTCGTTCTATACTTGCATGATAACTTCTGGTTCAAAGGGATTCTTTTGTATATCAGTTACTGAACATCAAAGTAACAAGAAATAAAACTGCAATCGTTTGCTTTCCTGCTACCGAGAGTGTAAGCTAATCTGGCAATCAGCACAGAGAGCAGAAACACGACCCACTGTGGTTGGTCAAGGCTGAGATACGGTAATTCGTTAATGTCTTAACTTAAAATTTTTTGTCATTGAATTTTTTCTTTTTTTGCACTTGGATTAGGTAATGTATCAAGAATGGTGCATTTCAAACGCAGATGATTCGTACACAATTTAATTGTTTACTGAGTGAGTACTAACTAATTCATATTTTAGACTGGTGTTTGACGTTACAAAATCTTGACGGATCTGACTTCTCTGTCAAATGGAAATATATTAACATTGGCATTGAAAAAAATATAACAGCCAGAGATACCTTTCCGCGATGGCTCACTTCCTATGAGGAATCGATGTCTTCTGGAATCCAGCATCAATTTCAGACAAACAGATCCCATTTATAAGATATACTTTACTTTTTATCAAAGAATTTCCCCACTGTCGAGAATTATTATCTTCCAAGACATGATTCCAATCTAACGGAGACCAAAATAAAGGTTGTCTGTTTGATTGGCTCTAACCAAAATAGTTAACATTTATTTATTTATTTATTCATTATTTATTATTATTTTTTTTTTTTTGCAAAATAAAAGCTGTCTGTTTATTCGCCATAACCCCCATAGGTTAAAATCTAACCAATCCTTAAATAAACGAGAGAAAACATAACAGCCCCGACCTTTCGATAAGGGAAGTTACTTTGACAAAAAGAGCGACTCTTTACTCATTCAAGAATGACAGATACATGATTTAAACTGGGAGTGCGTCACTCTCAGACGTTCACAAACAAATCATTTAGAGAAAAGAATGCAAAACGGGGAAGCATAAATACAAAGCGGTTCACAGGAAAGCAGACGACGTAACCAAGGCGATACTAATGAGCAGAAAAATGAGTAATTATATTACAGAACGGCTAACTTAATTCAACTAACAATTCTTAAGCTATGGTTTGCATTCTTGCATTCCTGTTCACTTTCGATTTACAGGGAATTCAACAGGTGTACGGCCTCCCACAGAGCTATTCTTACAGAGAGAGAGAGAGAGAGAGAGAGAGAGAGAGAGAGAGAGAGAGAGAGAGAGAGAGTTTTTCTATTCCGCTGCGTCTGTTATTTTCGGTACATTCCACTGCTACAACGATGAAGCCTTTAGTGTGGAATTTTGGAATTTCTCAATTTTTTTTTTCATATTTTACATTCTTTTAATATTTTTACAACTAGAATTGCGAATCGTATTCCCAGAACCACTTCTAAGCTTCTGTTAATCAGAGAAACTATGATAATATATATATATATATATATATATATATATTATATATATATATATATATATATATATATATATACATCGTAAGATTAAACCAGCATAAATATTTTGTAAATACTGAGCAAATATCTAATACAATGTTCATTCATTTAAGTGAAAATAACCACCGGATAAATTGGATTGGTAGTTTAGTAATTGCTAGATCAAAAGATGTTTTATAAAGAAAAATCTCTTAGAATCTGTCATAATACAACTTGCTTCCCATTGTAATTTTAATATTAGTCGTGGCCTGTTTCATTTAGACCCTTGTATTTGTAACATGTATAAGAATGACCTCAAAGAAATAATTACAGACATAAATACAATTAATTGCCTTTTGGATATCTTCGTTCTATATGTATGTTTAATATGTTTTATGAATAAGTTTTTGTTTACCAAAGATCTGAATTGGTCAGCTGTCGCCCTTTATAATCTTTTAATTGTTTTGTCCCTGTGTTTGAGCAGTGTGACTTAATCTTTTTGTTTTTAAATTGTACCCATGTTTATGCTTGTTCGGAAAGGTTACTCATTCTCCAGGTGTGCCGAATTCTAAGTACTAATCTTCTTATAATCCCTACCTGTCAGTTATACGACCTTTCCTGTAATGTAAATTCCTCATGTAAGTCAGTTTGTCTGTTGAGTAAAGGACGTCGAGTCGAAAGATCCTGCAGAAACTCCATTGTTTATTTTCCCTTCGTGGCTTATACCTTTATTTATGGATTTATCACGTTCCAAACTTTCGTGATTCAGTTATACACACACACACTTACACACACACACACACACACACACACACATATATATATATATATTATATATATATATATATATATATATATTATATATATACTATATATATAATATATATATATGTATATATATATATATATATATATATATATTATATATATATATATATATATATATATATATATATTATATATATATAGTATATAAATATATATATATATATATATATATATATTATATATATATATAGTTACATTAAAAAAGTACTGATTCCCTTACGATGCTCCAGATTGGCTATTGATAAGCC
>NC_061090.1:35822321-35827321 GCF_015104395.2 Macrobrachium nipponense
AAGGACGATGTTCATGGAACTGAATTAATTGCAAACTTTCAAGAGGATAAAAATTCTATAGAATTTTCAAGTTTGATTCCAAGTTTTTCTAAAACGAAATTTCGAGTAAAAAATTCATAAAAATGTTAAAATACGAGGTTTCTAGTAAAAAGAGATTAATAGAAACAGTAAAGTAAATCTCGGCGATTTAGGAATTTAGTAACAATGATGAATACAAGGAGAATTGGTGAATTAGAACTTAGTAAAAAGGATAAATACAGAGAATTAGTGAATTAGAACTTAGTAAAAAGAATAAATACAGAGAATTGGTGAATTAGAACTTAGTAAAAAGAATAAATACAGAGAATTAGTGAATTAGAACTTAGTAAAAGGTATATACAAGAGAAATTAGTGAATTAGGAACTTAGTAAAAAGAATAAATACAGAGAATTGGTGAATTAGAACTTAGTAAAAAGAATAAATACAGAGAATTAGTGAATTAGAACTTAGTAAAAAGGATAAATACAGAGAATTAGTGAATTAGAAATCAGTAATTATGATAAATACAAGGAGAATTAGTGAATTAGAACTTAGTAACAATGATATATACAAAGAGAATTATTGTATTAGAAATTAGTAATAAGGATAAATACAGAGAATTAGTGAATTAGAAATGAGTAACAAGGATAAATACAAAGAGAATTAGTAAATTAAAAATTAGTAAAAAAGATAAATCCAGAGAATTAGTGAAAAAGAAATTAGTAACAAGGATAAATAGAGAGAATTAGTGAATTTGAAATTATTAACAAGATTAAATACAGAGAATTAGTGAATTAGAAATTAGCAACAAGGATAAATAGAGGGAATTAGTAATAAGAAATTAGTAACAAGGGTAGATACAGAGAATTAGTGAATTATAAATAAGTGATTGGGATAAATACTAAGAATTAGGGAACCAAATTTTTAACAAATAAAAATAAAAGACTGCTATTATTAATGAAAATGTTTCCAATGATATACTCTAGAGTTCTAGCTAAATCAACACTGATATAACAATAAAAGTTAAAAGCAGAAACACAAAGAAATAGTCCAGTGATCCACTAGATCTCAGAAAAAGGCGAAGGTTTAAGACACAGTAATATATATAATGGGTCTTTATCATGCAACACCCGAATCACCCTCCCTGTTGGAGGCAGAGATGGGAGAATGAACGCGACAGGATAATATCAGAGCTTTTTCAAGAACTAGACAAATCTTTTGGAGGGACTCAAGCAAAACATTAGCCTTCCACCTACCAAAAATAAAAGAAAAAATCTTACATAAATAATGATGGTTACTGTTAAACTTTGAGAAATAGTAAAAACAAAAAATGGCTTAAGTGATAAAAAATGATTAGAAAATACTGTAGTTCACATTGAGAGAGAGAGAGAGAGAGAGAGAGAGAGAGAGAGAGAGAGAGAGAGAGAGAGAGAGATAAACTGCCATGAACTTACGATAAACAAAAACAAATGAAAAACCTGTCACGTTTTCATTTCCTATTTCCTCCAAATAGTTTCAATACTGAATTGTTTCAGGCAGAATTCTAAGCACTGCTGCCACAGTTGACTTCATAAAGTACTGGGAACTTGAAGAAGAGAGAGAGAGAGAGAGAGGTTCGAAAGACAGCTCATGTTCGATATATAAAGGAAAGTCCATTTCAGCATGCACATAATTAAATCAGAATGCTTCATAAGTAAATATGTAGATCCTTTAGCAACTATATTTTAAACATTATTTCAATCATCAAGCTATATTCTAAATATTAAAATATATTCTAAGCATTGTTACAAGCATCAAACCATATTCAAACATTAATCTATATTTTAAACATTAAACTATATTTCAAACATATATACTATTTTTAAACATTACCTTAAACATTAAACTATATTTTAAACATTTAACTGTATTTTACTCATGGTTTTCGGTATTAAACATTAAACTAAATGTCTAACATTAAAATATCTTAAACATGGTTTTCGTTATTAAACATTAAACTATATATCAGATTTTAAATATTTTGAACTACGTCAGCCCTCTCTCTCTCTCTCTCTCTCTCTCTCTCTCTCTCTCTCTCTCTCTCTCTATCTCTCTCTCTCTCTTTCTCTCTGTGTATGAGTGCGTATGTCTGCTTATCATTTACGCTTTCCGTTAGTCGCGTTTCATTCCTCTATATATATATATCATATATATATATATATATATATATATATATATATATAGTTATATATATATATACATATATATACACTATATATCATACATATATATCTATATATAGATATGTACATATATATATATATTATATATATATATATATATATATAGTGATATA
This sequence comes from Macrobrachium nipponense, assembly GCF_015104395.2. Classification (NCBI taxonomy): domain Eukaryota; kingdom Metazoa; phylum Arthropoda; class Malacostraca; order Decapoda; family Palaemonidae; genus Macrobrachium; species Macrobrachium nipponense. Next base: position 35,824,675 of record NC_061090.1, read on the forward strand.
TATATATAGTTATATATATATATAAATATATATCTATATATATATCTTTATATATATATATATATATATAGTATATTATAATATATATATATATGTATATATATATATATACATATATATATATATATATATATTATATATATATATATATATAGCTATATATATATATATGTATATGTATAGTAGATATGTAAGCTATATATGTATATATAGATATATATATATATATATATATATAAATATAATATGGATGGAGATTATATATATATAATATATAATATATTATATTTGGATATAGAGATATAGATATATTAAATAGAATATATATTAAATCGTAGAGAGTATATGATCTTATATAAGATATAGATGGATCTATGTAATATATATATATATAGTAATAGAATATATATATAAATGTGTGGAGATCCCAATTGGACCTGATAGAGTACGCTTCTCAACTTTCTACCCTTGATGATATAGATTAGATATATATATAAATATATATATAGATATATATCATTATATATATAAAATATAAAAAAAAAAAAAAAAAAAAAAATAAATTTCCCCCCCCCAATAATTAAAATAAAGATATATATAGTATATATTATATATATAATATTGTATATATATATATAAAATATCAGATATGTATATATATATATATATATTATATATAGATATATAAAATCCTAATATATATATATGTATAAATTAAATATAGATATACTATATACTTATATATTATTAATAAATATCTATATATATTATATATAAATATATTAAAAATATTCCTAGATATATATAATATTATATATTGTGTATATATATTATTAATATATATAATATATAAATATCCTTATAATATATATATAGATATATATATATGATTATCTATTATATATATGTGTATATATATATATATATATATTATATATATATATATAATATACTATATTCTATTGGTATTAATATATTTATTATATAGATATATATATAGAATATATATATTATATAATAATATATATATATATATATATACTTGTTAGGGCAAGTAGTTTTTGTCTAATACAATTTCGTTAAAAGCAATTGCTTTAGTGGCATCAATAAGTTTCTTGCAGGTATCTTCATACTTGTCCAGAGGAGGTGTGTAAACCTCACAGCCAAAAACTACATTGGGCACACTACAACGACCCTTCGGAGACGTCTGCCTGGCTCATAGAAATCAAGGGCCATCCATCAAAACATTACATAGATGTTCACGACAGGAAGCCATCTCTACAAGAGCTCATAGAAGGCACCTAGGTCGTGCACAGAGAAGACAACTACGGTCGCCTCTTAATAACGGAAGCAGTGAGCATCGCTATTCAGAAGCCGACCTTGAACGTCCAACAAGAATCGGACCATATACTCCCCTCCAGCAGGAGAAGGATACGCAAGCCCAACAGGGACCAGACAGCGCGCCCCAATCCAGCTAGAACATCGCGCCCCTTGGAAGACATGAGAAGACCCAGCGTCAGCGAAAGTCAAGTAACAACCTTGCTCAGGTCGCTGAGACCCCGCCCAACACGAATCAGCAACCGTTAACCAACGTAGACCATTTTGGACATACACACGCACACACACACACACACATTCACGTTCACTCACTCAAATTTAAATCATACACATTTATGTATAAACAGAAATTATCTCTTGTACCTTTATGCATGCTATAAAATATATACGTATGTATTGTGTTTGACTTAGATTTCTATATTCTTTTTCATTCCTGTATGTAATTTTGTAATTTTTATCTAAAACCATCATGTAACATATTAAATTTTAAACATACATTTAAGGAAACTCTAGCACATGGCATTGTATTTTGAATACTTATTTAACCGCTGTTTAAACTTTCACTCTTATTGTTACAGTACATATGTCCTTATGTTCTTTGTATCTAAAACAACGCCCTTAAGCTGTTAAAATCCCTAGGGACTACCAGTACCCATACCTCAAGGTCATACCTCCCACACGATGAAATAAATAGGCCGAAAAGTCAGATTGTAAGTCAGTAGTCGCTGATAATGCCATAAGGCGAAACAGCTGTCGCGACAAAATTGAATAAATGGAAGAAGGAAGTCTGCGTATTTTTCACCAGAAATTGACGAACGAGAATCGGAAAAAACTTCGTCGGTATGAAGTACCTGCAAAGAAACTTATTGATGCCACTAAAGCAATTGCTTTTAACGAATATTATATATATATATATATATATATATATATATAAATACAATATAATATATATAAATTTGTTAAATTTTTAAAAAAAAAAAATAAATAAACATTTTTAGTAACATATATATAAAATAAATATATATATCATATTATTCTATATAAATATATATATATATTATATATAAAAATACATTAAACTATATATCTATATTAATATATAATATATAATATATAAAATCTTATATAAATTATAATATATATATATATCTTATATATATATATGTAAGTGTGTGTGTGGTACTTTGTGGGCGGTGTGTGTGCGTGTGGTTTAGAACCCCCACAGTCATTCAGCTACGATGCTAAGTAATAGCAGTGATAATATACAAAAACTTCGCCTGTTGTCAATTAAATAAAAATGATTTTTATT
>NC_061090.1:35834821-35839821 GCF_015104395.2 Macrobrachium nipponense
ACCTGGCATATGAATTATATTCGTACGTACTCTGTCCTGTATAACATACAGAAATTGGCAATAATGGTCTGATTTGAATACCGAATTCCTTCCATTTCCTCATAAATAAAATCTCCTTTCACAATTTACAACTCAACGTAGTAGCCTATTTCTTTTTATTTAAATCCTCTCATGGTATGAGCGTATTTTTATCTCTGACATTGAGTGATTCCCTCTTTTATCAAATGTAGTTCTGCTGTCATTCCCTCATTCCATGGGTTTGAGTTGACAATGGCTATGTCTTTTCGTTACACACTAAATTAAAATAGATAGCTACTCCAACACCCAAGTGAGCTATCCTTCATTTGTTTGTATTTACAGAAGATGCAGACATACATTTTCATTGCTCGTATCCAGGTCTTCATATAAAATCCGTAAGCTTTGCTGCGAGGGGTCAGTGTAACTCGGGTAGTAGGAGGGAGGAGTCGATGATTCCGTTATCTCCGCTTTAACATCCGTTTGGGACTGGAGCCATTTGCATAATGTAATCGTTGTTATTCTTTCTTTTTTTTTAAATCCGCACTGAAAACTCCTATGGACACAGTCGATAGACTATAATAAACCCAAATGGAATTATCCTGCAGAGAGAGATGAGTCCTATCAAAAGGTGATCAATTAACAATTTTGAAGGAATAGACAATGAAACAGATACACCTGAAATTCAGATGTTAGCAGAGAGCGGGAATTAATTTGCTCCTCGTCTGAATATTTGGAGGGCCGAAGAATACACAACAGGGTCTTAAATAGACGTACCATTTAGGTAATGTCTCAATACTTAATAAAAAATTACGGTGAATAAGAGGTGGTTGCATTTCAAACTTACGAATGATTTCATTATGTAAAACAATGAACGTCCCGGTTTATATTAATATATCATCGATTATTTCTCATGCAATATGATGAAATGAGGAGAATTCATTCAGCTAGGCCTTTTGATGTCTGCAAGTACATGCAAGTCTGAACCAGTGCTGATATATATCCTTGTTTCTATCGCCCCAGACAAACGCATCTACCTAAACATACCATAATTAAGCATTATTATTATCTTATTATTATTCAGTACATGAAACCTATTCGTATGGAGCAAGCCCACCAAAGAGGCCATTGACTTGCAATTCAAGCTTCCAAAGAATATGGTGTTCATTAGGAAGAACTGAGAGGAAGTGAAATACAAAAAAGAAGAGATACTACTTATAAAAATGAATGAATAAATAAATAGATAAATAAATAGATAAATAAATAAATAAAGAATGAAATTAAGCAAACGATTATTTTTATTTTTTGTTTTGTTTACACAAAACCCAATACCGTCAGAATGGAATGTGATCCACCTGTTATCACGGCCTCACTGAATCGTTTAATCTTCTCAGGAACAGCCAGGAAGGGAATTCAATCCTGATGAAGCCTTGCCTGGAATATCAAAGGGAATCGCATATCATTGCGCTTATGATTCCCTCAATGCGAAGGAAAGGGTTCGAAGCTCTGATATCTCAAAGGGAATCCAATGACAAGTATATGTGAGTTTTGATTTCACCAGTTATTATTATTATTATTATTATTATTATTATTATTATTATTATTATTATTATTTATTATTATTATTATTATCATCATCATCTGAATAATTTAGAGCACAATCCATTACTGGCATATTTTGTGTACCATGTAGTTGATTGAACAGTTATTATAACACCACATTCGAGGAGGGGGCGTGTTTATTATTATTATTATTATTATTATTATTATTATTATTATTATTATTATTATTATTATTATTTGCTGGAAGACCTCCTTCATTAATAACGTGGCTATTTCAGCCGCGTTTTTTGTATAGATATAGTTTCTCTATTCTTTTTATTACTGAATGTTCTTCTGTACTCAGTGAGAGAGAGAGAGAGAGAGAGAGAGAGAGAGAGAGAGAGAGAGAGAGAGAGAGAGAGAGAGAGAGAGAGAGAGAGAGAGAGCGCGCACGCATAAATATATCTTTTGAAATCTAAGTAAGCCAGTCAATGATGTTACAACAAATTCGCGTATGCGTATTGACGACGAGAGAGAGAGAGAGAGAGAGAGAGAGAGAGAGAGATGAGAGGACGAGAGAGAGAGAGAAAGAGAGAGAACCCCCCCCCCCCCCCCCCCCCCCCCCCCGTATTAAACACAGATAAATCTTCGAAAACTACTTATGCCAGTCAATGATGTTACAACAAATTCGCGTATCCGTATTAGACGGGGAGAGAGAGAGAGAGAGAGAGAGAGAGAGAGAGAGAGAGAGAGAGAGAGAGAGAGAGAGAGAATTTCTTCGAAATCTACGTATGCAAGTCAATGATGTTACAGAAAATTCGAGAAGAATAAATATGTAAATCGATTATTCATGATAATTTCAAAACAAACATATATGAAACATTGATGAGAAATTTCGTATGAGCACATTCAATAAGCCCCCGTCCAGTTAAGTTATAGACATTTCGTAAGACATAACCCATATATTATTTGATACGTCTTCATCATCAAATGGCTCAGATATTTCGACGGTGCCAATTTTGAGGTAATTTTGTCCCGTCAGTCACATGACGATTAAGCGGCCCTCCCGAAAAGAGAGGAATAATTTCAGCCGTCGAATGTAGCTATGAGGGATGTCATTACCTCTCTCTCTCTCTCTCTCTCTCTCTCTCTCTCTCTCTCTCTCTCTCTCTCTCTCTCTCTCACCTTTTCTTCTGAGAGATTTCATACCTGTTTCCTATTTCTCTCTCTCTGATGTAAGCTTAACTAGCAGGATACCCAAGTATGCAGATGACACCAAACTAGGTGTAAATGCAGCAGACCCTGATGCAGTGGAAAGTTTATGAAATGATCTAATGCAAATTGGAGAGTGGTAAAAAATGGTAAATGTCTTTTAACGTAGATAAGTGTAAAGTGTTACAAATAGGAACAAACAACTCTCATGCCAGCTACATGCTGCTTGGGAATGACATAAATAGTGTAGAACAAGAGGAGGACCTTGGACCAATTATTACCAAGGACTTAAAATCCACAAAACAGCGCATAAAAGCAGAAAAGAAGGCAGTTCAAATACAGAAACAAGGAAACTGTGCTGCAGCTCTACACATCAATAGTTAGACCCTATCTTGAATATGTAGTTGCAGTACAGTTTTGGACACCAACACTAAGAAAGACAGAAATAGATTAGAAGGAATACAAACAAGAGCCACAAAGTTAATTCCATCCATCAAGCAAATAGGTAACCGAAGACGACTAGAGAGCCTGAACATGTATGGCTTAGAAACACGACGATTCCGATGACAAATAATAGAAACATTCAAAATACTGAAAGGCATAAGAAAAGTAGACAGTAACCTATTTACATTAAAAGAAAACCAGACAAGGAATAATGGATGGAAACTAGAACTGAAGAGATACAACACATCCTATTGTGGGAACTTCTTTACATACAAGATATATGACATGTGGAATAAACTGCCATCAGAAGTTGTAAACAGCAACAGTGTGGAAGAGTTTAAAAGAAAGCTGGACAAAATCATTAGGACACTGTAAATACACACTGATCCTACAGATAAGTGAGCACAAGATGTCTCCTCGGATGGACTAACAAGCCTGAGACATCCTAATCCTTGTAACTCCTTGTAACTCTCTCTCGCTCTTCTGATGGGAGACTTCATACCTATTTCCTGGCTCTCTCTCTCTCTCTCTCTCTCTCTCTCTCTCTCTCTCTCTCTCTCTCTCTCCTTTTCTTATGAGAGATTTCATACCTATTTCCTGGCTCTCTCTCTCTCTCTCTCTCTCTCTCTCTCTCTCTCTCTCTCTCTCTCTCTCTCATGAGAAATGGGATACCCATATCCCCGCCTCTCTCTCTCTCTCTCTCTCTCTCTCTCTCTCTCTCTCTCTCTCTCTCTCTCTCTCTTTCGTTATCCCAGCTCACCGATAAAAACTTTCATTTCGTTTTCTGTCCCTAAAGAGCCCAGAAGCGAACCTCATGTTTCTCATTAAAAGATTACTTAGTTATCTGTCTCTCATTAGACATTTACAGGGGAAGACTTTTCGGTAATCGGGAAACTTTGGTCTGATGTAGACAATGGCGCTCTGTAAAGCAGAAGATTACCTTCCACAAATTTATGTTTTTTTTTTTTTCAAATTTCTCTAAAGGAAGTCGTACGCCATTATAGATCTATCTACATTGAGAGGGAGGAGGTACTCTCATCCATTTTCACATCAAATAGGATTTGAAATGTCTAAATCCATCTGCTCTACGGATATTCAGAGGGAACTAAATATTATTAATTCATTTGATGAGTAAGGAAGGCATTGTTCATAATCCCTTATTCATTTCTACATGAAGAGCTTTTATAAATGTCTAAATCTACCTTTTATCCCTCAATTCCAAATGGAATTAAGCCAGTACTGTAGAAAATGTTAGTTTTAATAGATACGAGTTGACAACAGATTATTCATAATCTCTATGGATTCCCTTCTTCCCTACATTAAAGATTCACTCTTCTAAAACCCACATTTCTGTTTAATGTAACGAGTATATATATTTCCGTTCTATTCAGTCACCTTAATACCGTATTCGTAATTACTTCTTGCCTAAAAACTCAAATGGTTTTATTAACCTTTGCTGCTATATATATATATATTATATATATATATATATATATATATATATATATATATATATATATATATATATATATTGAAAATCCTTATTTGATGCCATAACAATTTTGTGACCGCTTAAATATAAATAAAACTTACAATTTGCAATAACATGAACATGATACAGAGAGAGAGAGGAGAGAGAGAGAGAGAGAGAGAGAGAGAGAGATACATATATACATACATACATTCATTTCTTCATCAAATTTAAACAAATATTTCTCTTAAAATTCATTATTTGAGGCCATAACACATTTGTGACCGTTTATATATGAATAAAACTTACAATTTGC
>NC_061090.1:35847321-35854821 GCF_015104395.2 Macrobrachium nipponense
ACACGTGTTTTTGTAGCAGATAACTAAAACGCTTGTGGTTGTTCAAAAAGCACTTGCATGCAAAGAAAAAGGGTACTTATTGTGGATGACCAAAAGCTTGTGATTGTTCTGCAAACACTTACATGCAAATGAATAAGTGTACTTGTTGTGGAGGACTAAAAGTTTTGCCTGGGATTATTCTGCAAGCATTTGCATGCAAAGAAACAAGTGTGCTTGTTGAGGATGACCAAAAGCTTGTGATTGTCCTGCAAGCACTTGCATGCAAATAAATATGTGTACTTGTTGTGGATGACTAAAACGCTTGTGATTGTTCTGCAAGCACTTGCATGCAAATATACAAGTGTAATTGTTGTGGATGACTAAAAGCTTCGATTGCTCTACAAACACTTACATTTAAATAAGTGTAATTGTTGAGGATGACTGAAATCTTGCTATTTTTTCTGCAAACACTTGCATGCAAATAAACAAGTGTACTTGTTCTGGATGACTAAAAGCTTGTGATTTTTCTGCAAGCACTTGCTTGCAAATACACATTGTTTTTACCAGCACTTGAATATAAATAAAGAAGTGCACTTAAAGCTTTTTTTTAGCAGTTTTACACCAATAAATGGAATGGGTTGAATTTAATACATGTCTTTGATTAAGAAGTGACCAAACAATAAAATCCTAACTTTATTTTATGAAAGAACAAGATAAATGGTTTGTTGTAAAAAATGTTCATTTATTAAAAAAGTATACAATTTACTAAGGAAAAATTTCTAATAATTGCTGGGCTCTGATGCCAACCCAGATGGCAAAATTGTGAATACTAGGATTGTATTTTCTGGTACAAAGTTTTTTTTTTTTTTTTTTTTTTTTTTTTTCATGAATAAAAATAAGAAATATTTATGAAAGCTAGGATCGTACTTTTCTTGTAAAAAAGTTTATTTTTTTTCATGAATAAAAATTTAAATATTTATGAAAACTAGGATCGTACTTTTATGGTAAAAACTTTTTTATTTTTATTTTTCATAAATGAAAATAGAAATATTTACAGGCTCTCAGTTTCCTTCCTCTGTTAAAACAAATAAAAAAGTCACACTCTCCATCATTATTGTAGGTATTATTGAAAATCATTTACGATTAGTATTCACGTCCAACGAGTGTTAAATTAGGACTTTCCCCTCGCAACAAGCACGACTCGAAAATTTAATTAATACGGTAATTTTTGCCACGACATTGTAATCCGATGAAAGTAATTTCATAATTCTATATATTTATATATAAATATGTATATATAAATTTCTGACTCATATCGTGATCGAAACCAGGTCTATCCCTTGACTGTCAAATGAAAGACCACCTGACTCTCATCGAGATCGAATCACCCAGGTCTTTCATTATGATAAACAAGGGAATTATCTACTGAACCACTCAAGTCATATAAACGAATTGCCTTTCAATTGAATAACCTGGGTTCGATCCCGATGCGCGTCAGAAATGTTTTTCTGGTCCACACGTGATCGTGAGACCGACTATAATATATATATATATATATATCATATATATATATATTATATATAATATACTATATAATATATATATATATACATATGTATATAATATGATATATATATATATATATATATAATAGTATATATATATATATATGACTGGTAAAAATAAAAATGTTCTGTAAAAAACAACAGAATTCCATCTAATAAAAGGAGCCCATAAAAACACCAAATGTAGAGAGAAAAGTACTATATTTCAGAAGACTGCTGTCTCTCTCTTCAGGTATATGAATGAGAAAAGTTTACAGAAAAGGGTGGTGTATTTATACCAAGAGATTCGTCCACAAGTAAGCCAATTTAGGTCACCCCCGCTGATAATCTTCCTTTAATCTTCTTAAGCGTTGGTTGAATGAACACTGCGTCGACGATATCTGATATCCAATTCCCTTTTGAGATGTTCATTACCTGCTTCTCTTTTATTAAGGCCGATTCCATCATTTGACTCTTGTACCGGCAGTTGCTGCTATAAATTACACGTGACATATTCCAGTTTATTCTATGGTTATGTTCATTTATCTATGGTTGAAAATAGCCGAGTTCTGTTGTCCATACCTAACTGACCGTTTGTGTTGTATTAATCTCTGGGAAGTGATTTACCTGTAAATCCGATGTAAGATTGGTCACAGTCCTGGCATGGGATCTCATATACCCCAGAGTCTTTGGGAGATGTCTTTTGTTGGACGTTAATCAGGGATTTGGCTAAGGTATTTGGGTAGGTAAATGCAAAAGGGTTGGATTTCCCAAGGGTGTGAGTTACTCTCTTAATCGTCTCCAGGTGGGGAATTTTTATTATTGTTGGGTGTCGTCTCTGTCTTTTCCGTCTTAGGGGTAGGGGGTCGGTAGAAAATTACGTTTGCTTTTTGAATTGCTTTCTCAATTATATGGTCAGGATACTTTAAAGATGAAAGTTGCTTGCGAATTAGTTCAAATTCTTTTTCCAGGAAATCTGGGGAACAAATTCGTAAGGCCTTCTTTAAGAATAGGTTGCTAGCTACCCACCTATCTTGATAGTATGTCATGATAGCTAAAGTAGTGAATATATGAAAGTAGAACGTTGGTTTTACTGTATATGGTAAATTTGTATTCTGTCGTGTCTGATTATTAAAACATATCAAGAAAAGGAATTTTGTTGTCTGTTTCCCATTCAACTTTAAATTTGATGCTGGGGGCACTAATGCGTTTAATTTTGAGAGGAATTCATTAAAATTACCCCACTTATTATCCCAAAATGTTAGTATGTCATCCACGTATCTCACACAGCATGTTTTTGGGTTTATTGCATTTATTACTGTAGTTTCAAAGTATTCCATGTACAGATTGGCTAAAATAGGACTTAAAGGACTACTCCCATACTACACCCGAATTTTTGCTTGTAGAATGATTCCCCGAATGAAAATACGTTATTAGATGCAGCATAATTCAACTCTTTATTATTTTGTCAAGTGCCAAAGGGAAATGAACTGAATAGGGGGATATTTTTCCTTAAAAACTGAAGAACGTCCTGTACTGGTACTTTTGTGAATAGGGAGTCTACGTCAAGGCTTAAAAGTTTTATGTTGTGAAGTGGTATATGTGCTTCTCTGAATTTGTGACAAAAGTCTTCCGAATGTTTGATGTGACTGGGAGAAAAAGTGCCTAAAAAAGGAGAAAGGAGGCCAGCTAACCATTAAGAAATTTTGTAATTGAAAGCTCCGGCGCATGAAACGAGGGGTAGGGTCCGAATGGAAGATTGTCTTTGTGAGTTGGGAAGACCATAAAAGTAGGGTTAATTTAGGATTAATTACTTTAAATTTCTCTAATAGTTCAATACTCTTTTTTGTCTTGGCCAATTAATCTTACTTTCCGAAAAAATTCTGTGGGAACGTTCTGGAGGGATTTTTCGTCAGTTTTTCGTAAGTATTTGTGTCGCTAAGGAGCTGGTTGATTTGTCGAGGTAGAAGTCTTGTCCATTATTACAATTTTGCCGTCTTTGTCGGATCTACTTATTATAACATCTAACTTTTTTAGCGAGTGGATGGCTATCATGAATCTTGCGGGGAACAGGATATTTCTTATGAAGGTCAGTTTACCTTTTCTTTACTTTTTCAAAGCATTTAGTAACACTCCTTTTAAACATATCTCTTCACGGCTGTAGTTTTTGTCAGATATGAATTATCAAAAGCCACTATGAAGTCTAGGTTGTTTTTGCGGTCTGGCATAAGGGCAAAGGATAAGCCTAATTTAAAAACTAAATGTTGATTTACAGTAAGGGGGGTGTTGGTAATAAGTTTAAAACTTTGTCTTGTTGTTCAGATTATTCCATACTATCAAGATAGGTGTAGCTAGCAACCTATTCTTAAGAGCCTTACGAATTGTTCCCCAGATTTCCTGGAAAAAGAATTTGAACTAATTCGCAAGCAACTTTCATCTTTAAAGTATCCTGACCATATAACTGAAAAAGCAATTCAAAAATTAAAAAGCAAACAGTAATTTTCTACCGACCCCCTAAAGACAAGACCAGAGACACACCCAACAATAAAATAAAAATTCCCAACCTGGAGACGATTAAGAGAGTAACTCACACCCTTGGGAAATCCAACCCTTTTGCATTTGCACCTACCAAATACCTTAGCCAAATCCCTGATTAACGTCCAACAAAAGACATCTCCCAAAGACTGGGGTCGGGGTATGAGATCCCATGCCAGGACTGTGACCAATCTTACATCAGGGATTTACAGGTAAATCACTTCCCCAGAGATTAATACAACACAAACGGTCAGTTAGGTATGGACAACAGAACTCTGCTATTTTCACCATTAAATAAATGAACATAACCATAGAAAACATAAACTGGAATAGTCAGTGTAATTTATAGCAGCAACTGCCGGTACAAGAGTCAAATGATGGAATCGGCCTTAATAAAAGAGAAGCAGGTAATGGACATCTCAAAAGGGAATTGGATATCAGATATCGTCGATGCAGTGTTCATTCAACCAACGCTTAAGAAGATTAAAGGAATATTATCAGCGGGGGTGACCTAAATTGGCTTACTTGTGGACGAATCTCTGGTATAAAATACCACCTTTTCTGTAAACTTTTCTCATTCATATACCTGAAGAGAGAGACAGCAGTCTCTGAAATATAGTACTTTTCTCTCTACATTTTGGTGTTTTTATGGGCTCCTTTCATTAGATATGATATATATATATATATATATATATATATATATATATATATATATATATATATATATATATATATATATATATATATATAGATATATACAGATATATACATACATATACTATATGATATATATATATATATATATATATATATATATCTATATATATATATATATGATATATATACATGTATATACGTATATATATATATACATGTATATCGTATATATACATATATACATATACATACACACACACACACACAACACACACATATATATATATATATATATATATATATATATCAATATATATATATATATATATATATATATATATATATATATATGCAGAAGCCAGGTACTATTTCGTACCTCTAAGTAGATGGGGATACAATCCACAATGAAGTAAATTCCTCTTGTAGTTTAAAAAATATATTTCTTGTATAGGATTAAAGCTTTCGACCATCAACTGTGGTCTTGTTCACTAAAGTGAACAAGACCACAGTTGATGGTCGAAAGCTTTAATCCTATACAAGAAATATATTTTTTAAACTACAAGAGGAATTTACTTCATTGTGGATTGTATCCCCATATATATATATATATATATATATATATATATATATATATATATATATATATATATATATATATAAAATATACATATATATATATATATATATATATTATATATATATATATATATATATATATATATATATATATATATATAGATATATATACATATACATATACATATACATATACATATACATATACATATTTAAGTACGGCTATGTAAGTAGCTTTAAGACCATTTCTTAAAAAAAATATGTGAAAGAGAAAGAATTTTTTAAAATTCCGATCACCCTGCAGATATTTAAAGTTTTGGTGTGACTACGACAATTCTTGGAACAAAACCGCTTTGCATAAAAAAACCTGTGGCCTCTCCTCCAAACTTCATACAGGTTTTTTTTTGTTTTTTTTTTTGTTTTTTTTTAGGTGTCAGAAGCTGTTTTTACCTTCAATCCGGAGCGAAAAACCTGTATTTAGCTGCCTTGCCGCGAGCTGACGCTTTTTGTAATGAAAGTTTTTTTCGTAATTGACTCGAGGATATTTGGCACAATTTGACATATAAGTAAAAAATGTCTTTGATTATGCATAGACAAACCTATTTAGTTATGTATTTGTACATGACATGTAGTTCTGGAGGTACTGATTTCCCTGCAATGCTTTTTGTATACAGAAGCTCTCACCCACCATACGAATAAAGACTAATACTCTTTCCCTTATATATATAAATCATTATATTGTCAGACATAATATATATATATATATATATATATATATATTATAATATAATATATATATATATTGTATGTATATATAATCTATATATATATATATATATATATATATATATATAATATATATATATATATATATATGTATATATATATATATATATATATATATATATATATATATATATATATATATATATATATATATATATATATATATATTTATATATATATATATATATATATATATATATATAAATATTATATATATATATATATATATATTATATATATATATCTATATATATATATATATATATATATATATATATATAAAGAACATGACTATAAAATAATTTCTCCCCTATTTCCTTCCGCCTTCAAATGAAACAAACATATATAATGTGTCTATTATCATTACTTCTCAAAATGGCTAAAGTTTTATACATCCATCCACAGATGGCTTTTTTGTTTTTGTGTGACGTCGGGTTCTCCAGCAGAGGCTTCTTGTTTATGTTCTACCAAATGGCTTCCCTGCTACCTGGGTCGTCTAAAAATAATCACTTGTTTGGATGCTACGTTATGTATGGCAGCAGGAAGCATTTTCTCTCTCTCTCTCTCTCTCTCTCTCTCTCTCTCTCTCTCTCTCTCTCTCTCTCTCTCTGTCACATACACACACAAGCACACACAAATCCTTATGTGTAGATCGTGTTTTATTTCTCGAGTTTTCAATGACTTTATTCAAGATGAAGGAATTCGTTCACCAAAGAATAATTCCCCATTCAAAATACTCTAAAACAATTCTCTCACAAGTAAGGAAGTGGGCTTTTTTCTTGTTTAGTTCAAGTGGTATACTAGACGTAAAGTAACACACACAGGAATATATAGTTATATATTAAATATTCCTGTGTGTGTGTTCACTTTACGTCGAGTGTACCACCCACGTCGAGCAAGAACTGTAAGAGAATTGTTTTAAGAGTATTTTGAATAGAGAAATATTCTTTGATGAACAAATTCCTTTAACTTTAATGAAGTCATAGAAAGACTCGAGAAATAAGACACGATTTACACATTAGAATGCCATGACAAAGCAAGGTCCTATTCATCTGGTATGTTTACCAAATACTAAACAGGTTGTTTATTTCATCCACACAGCTTTCCTGCTGAGTATATATTAATGAACAAGTAAAATTCTTTCCCCCCCACAAAAAGAAAAATAAAGTTTATACAGAAAAGCACATTGCATTATTTATGCAATGGCAAATACTTCCCTAGCACCGAGAATGTCAACGGGTAATATAAAACGGCAAATACAGTAGACAAGTTTGTTGTATACAAAATACAGCCAAGTCTGTAAAATAAATTATTCGAAACTGGATAGGAAATCCAACCTACCAGTGAGGAAAAGAGGAGTTCTCTTAACTACAAAACTAGAATTATAACGTGGAATAAAAGGCCGAAAACTAAATTGCAAGCG
>NC_061090.1:35859821-35867321 GCF_015104395.2 Macrobrachium nipponense
AGGCCCATCAATAATTCTCGGATCTTCTTCTTTTTTTTTTTTTTTTTTTTTTTTTGCATTTGTTAATTGTGTCCTCTTTTGTTACTTCTCTAAAATGCTCCAGCCGTCTTCCTCACCTATTTCATGTGGCTTTTGTTGACCTTATCCAGAGGGAAAAGGATTACTGGGGTTTCTCATCTTATGGTTCATGAAAGGGAGTTCTCTAAGACAGGAACTTTGCAATATTGTATTAATTTATATATACAATTATATATATAATAATTTTATGATTATATATAAATATCTAATATATATATATTATATTATAATAAATATATATATATATTATATATATATATATATATCTATATGTATAGTATATATGCATTATATAATATATATATATCTAATGTTTATATGTATATATAATATTGCATATATATCTAATAGTTATATCTATATACTATAATTATAGTATTATCTATATGTATATATCATATATATATATATATATAATATATATATATATATATATATTGTATATATATGTCTAATCTGCCATAGTATTATCTATTATATATATATCTAGAATAAAAAAATGCATATACATATGCACATACAAATCATAATACAAACAACAAAATATCAGAGGAAATAGTTCCCGGGGCTCCCAATTCTGTGGGAAAAATCAACCCTTTCTTTTAAGAATTCTCTTCCAAGACTCGTAAAATAAAGAAAACTTTCTGAATCACTATTCACACACATACAAAAATGGGGTTAGATTCTCCCTCCCTCGGCCTCAAACCTACAGAACAAAAGTTAGCCCGACAGGAAACTCCTCGCATACCAATGGTGGGAAGGAAAAATGCTAAATATTTTCCGTCAAGTTCTTGTTGTTGTTTTTTTTTTTTTTTTTTTTTTTTTTTTTTTTTTTTTTTTAACTTCAGGCTTGTTTGATGGTGGAATGAGCGGAATAGTAATGAAGGGTTCGGCTACTGTAGGATTATCCGAGATCATATCACTGATTAGGATAAATGGACGAGACGTACATTTATGAGATTTCCTACGATTCTGAGTATAATTCAGAAACTATCACCTGGTGTACTGAATCAATTACATTTACAATATTGTGAACCGACAGGCTGCAGAACAGTTTTATAAATAACATAGAGCAATGATACTAAGCTAATACGCACGCAAATGATTATGATAATGAACAGAGGTCTCCTTATAAATATTAAATTTTTGTGGTTCATTTGCAATACGAGCGATGCATACATGCATACATTGTGCGTATATATTTGTATATATATAAATGTACACTAACTTTGTGTTAATGTCCTTGAGTCAAAGAGACCTGTTGTGGACCTCTGGAATCCTACCGCGCACCAAAGAACACATCAATCAACAAACTATCAGTCATCCCTCGAGTACAGGATGACTACCAAAAAAAAAAAAAAAAAAAAAAAAAATATATATATATATATATATATATATATATATATATATATATATATATATATATATATATTATATATATATATATATATATATATATATATATATATATATATTCCACGACATGAGGTCAAAAGTAACAGCAATTACAATAAATAACGCACAAAACTACAATGCAATAACAGAAATAACAGTAAAGAACAACTGCAAATGGAAGAGAGCAATAACAATACAATCGAAGGTAATAACCGCTGAATGAGAAAGAGATCGAATATTTATAAACACCAGGTAAATAGTGGACGCAGGACAGATATTCTTTATATTTTCGGAGAGAGATTTTTTGAAGTTACTTTGTAAAAATTCGTATTGTAGGAGAATTAGTTTCGGATCACTTGCTTAATTTTGTATATGGCCCAACTTAGAGGTATGATAATAATAATAATAATAATAATAATAATAATAATAATAATAATAATAATAATAATAATAATAATAATAATAATAATAAAAGAGTACCAACCTGAAGGAGTGATAGAAAACGATCAGGCAAAGATCATCTGGGACTATGCCAGTGGAAATTGTACCGATAATCACAGGAACACTAGGCACGATCCGAAGATCCCTGAACAGGAACCTGGAAAAACTAGGTGCCGAAGTAGCTCCAGGATTCATGCAGAAGAAATAGCGCACATAGTGAGAAAAGTGAAGGACTCCTAAGGAGGTAGGACACAACCCGGAACCCTGCACTACAAAACACCACCCGGTCGAATTGGATGACTGAGATAGACGAAAAAGAACACAAAATTTACTAATAATAATGACAGCTGGAGTATGACTAGAACTAAATATTATGAAAAGTTATAGTCAACAATATACAGGTAATTCAAATATTTATAGATCCACAGAAGGAATTTTTACTTAGTATCGTGTGAGACAACACCGAGAGAACTCTTTGAGGAATGATTACCATCTAGACTCCTAGAGAATTGCGGAGTCATAAAGGATTATACCATTTGTTAACCGTATTAATAAAAATGTGCGTAATTACTATCCCGGCAAAAATAGCTATGAATAGAAATTTTATATAATTCATCATTTAAATTCTGGTTGGTTTTACACTATTAAATTTCGGTTTGCAGGAATAAAGTAAATAGAGAGATTATCTCCTGCAAAAAGTGTATGAAGAGATTAATTGTTTAATGATTTTACGAAATTTATTCACAAGTCTAATATGTAGTAACCATTCTTAATACCCGTATAAATTATTTATCAGAAAAAAAGATTATAAATTCTTAGTAATCCTGAATAAAATGCATTATACAGAGAGGCTTTTCATTAAATTTTCAGTATTCCCGTGACAAAGAGAGAGAGAGAGAGAGAGAGAGAGAGAGGGTAAAAGTTATCTTACTTCTTTCTTAAAGACCTTTATAATTAGAGTTACTGAATTACAGTAGAATTGCTACCTTCATTTGCCAAAATAGTTAAAATTAAGAGAGAGAGAGAGAGAGAGAGAGAGAGAGAGAGAGAGAGAGAGAGAGAGAGAGAGAGAGAGAGAGGTGAAAGTTCTCTCTCTTCTTTCTGAAATAATTTTACTATTGTTGAGAAGACCTTTATAATTAGAATGAATTCATTGTAATAGCATTGATACCTTCAATTGTAAAACTGGCAGTTAAAATTAAGAGAGAGAGAGAGAGGTTATCTCTTAAATAATTTTACTGCTGCTCAGAAGACCTTTATAATTAGAGTTAATTAATTACAGTAGAATTGCTACATTCATTTGTTAAAGTGGTAGTTAATATTGAGAGAGAGAGAGAGAGAGAGAGAGAGAGAGAGAGAGAGAGAGAGAGAGAGAGAGAGAGAGAGAGAGAGAGGGCTACCGAGTGTCGAAAGAATCAAGTTATTTATTTATCATGATCAAATTTTTCCACAATTGAACAATATTCCGTTGTTGTATTAAATTGGAAACAGAATCTGTGACTGATTCATGATCTACCCGACTTCAAAAGGATTTCGAATTCAGACAGTGTTGTCAATCCAGCATTCAATCAGCGGTCAAAATAACCTTTCCATTGACATTTTGCGGAGGGATTCATATTTTATAAATATCGTAATCTACTCTCCTGCCGATGAATGCCTTACAAAGATCAAAAATGGATACCCAGCAAAGTAATGAAATAAATGTCCTGAACATATATTTGTTTTCACGATATTAATCAACTGGTTGTCATATATCTCTAAAGCCTTCAATATTCACCAGCATTTGATAAAAATGAATGAAATAAAAACACAACCATAATCCAATTTCACATTGAAATATCCTACAAAAACAGAACAAAAATTGTATCTTAAAATATTGAATCTTACTGTAATGGACATTATGTCTGCCTGTCCGTCTGTCATTCAATCACGGTCAAACGGCTGGTCCGATGGGCATGAAACTTGTCGGGGTTATAGTGGTGACCCATAAAATGGTTTATAATGGGGTTTCATCCTACCTCCCCCGACCACTCCGAAGGGGGTGGGGGTGAGAAGGGATTCCCTGAAACAGAGCTGATTCTGCCCGTGAAACGGGGCTGGTTATTCCGTAGACTAAGTTATTTTCATGCATAATTTCTGTATACATACGTTTGCTAGTACTATATATTCGTTCAACTCAGAATTGCATTGATGCACATTTAGTTATATTTTCTAAGTAATCAAATAGTTCCAGTATATCTCTTTCATAAAAATGGATTTTCCCCCAGTTAACCCCACTAAAATATTAACTTGTAAACCACTCCAATAATTAATTGTTTACCTTCATATCTCTATGGGTAACCATGACACTCTTTTTTTTCTTCCTTGACTACATTATCAAGTCTTAAGTGTTTTTTTTCTTTTCATTTTATTCTCGACCTATCTATTATCCCATTGAGAATAAACCGCAGGTAGTCAGGAAAGCTTTCACAGGGGGGAAATGAAACATGTAAATAAAGATTTTATTGTAAGATTCCTGAATTCGCCAACAGTTGAATTAATAAAATTAGTAGGAAGTAAGTATAATCAGTTCTGAAGTACTGTCGTTCATTTCAGAAGGTCAAAGTTTTTATATATTTTCTCCATGGGAAATGTTTGCACATTTATCTGAAGAGAGAGAGAGAGAGAGAGAGAGAGAGAGAGAGAGAGAGAGAGAGAGAGAGAGAGAGAACATTCACGGGGCTTTCTTAAGATTAATACAATGTGAGCTGTGAATTTACTTGCTAATGACCTAATCAGGTGGACACAGCATCATTAACGAAATTCAAATAATTCTCTCTCTCTCTCTCTCTCTCTCTCTCTCTCTCTCTCTCTCTCTCTCTCTCTCTCTCTCTCTCTCTTTTAAACTACCTTTACTGAAAATGAAGGCATGAATTTTACTTTAATAAATGTACTGTGATCATAAAGTTCGGTAAAACAAATATTAAAATATGTACGAAAGAAGAAAAACATTGCTTACTTTCTCTCTCTCTCTCTCTCTCTCTCTCTCTCTCTCTCTCTCTCTCTCTCTCTCTCTCTCTCTCATTTTAAACGACCTTTTCTGAAAATGAAGGCATGAATTTTACTGTAATGTGTTGTGATCATAAAGTTCTGCAAGACAAATATTAAAATATGTACAAAAGAAGAAAGACAATCTTACTTCCTCCTCTCTCTCTCTCTCTCTCTCTCTCTCTCTCTCTCTGAACGTATTATGACCTCAACATGTCTCTCACATTCATGCCCATAATATGTTCACAGCCTCTTCCACCTCATTAGTCTCTTGTCCATTGACTTCTCTAGGTTTCGTTGGCCCATTATGTAATTTCATATTTAACAGATCTTTATTCATCCTTTTTTTTATTTCCTTTTATTTCTGTGTGTCTTTATTCTTGAAGGCTAATGAAGGACAGTCGCCACGGGAAGACCTTTGAATTGTCCTGCTTTTGTGGTTTTGCCTTTCACAAAGAAAATTTACACGTATGCTGTACATCCTTGCTCTTGTGGGTGGAGAGAGAGAGAGAGAGAGAGAGAGAGAGAGAGAGAGAGAGAGAGAGAAATTTCCATTATTAATCAAGAAAAACTGGGGATCTGATTTATCTCTTAAAGCTATCTTAGCATAAGCGTAATGTGAGAGAGAGACAAATATACTTAATTTCCTTCATATCATCACTGTCAGTGATCATTTTGATTCATTGGCTATGTTATTAAACGATTATTAGTTTTATTACTGCCTCTGTTGGTATTCAGTTGGCTAATTTTAATAACAGAGGAATATGACCTTCAAAGTACTTTACAAATATTTCAACTTAATACTGACCAGCCGGAATACATTTAAAAACAAGTCTTCCAGGATATTTATAAGCCTTTCTACGAACATAAGGAGACGAAATATATATAAGATTGACGAAAACCATTATATAAACTCGGCGGAATAATCAGAAAAAATATAATTCATATAAACACTCACGTAAACGACTGGGGGCGACCAACTGAGGGCCGAAAAATAGGCGAAAAATAAGCAAGCCACGAATGCTCTCAGGCAAACGAGGCCAAACAGAAGCAGCGCAAAAATTAGAGAAGAAGACGAGGAATCAAAACAAAGTCATTACGCTCCTCTTGAATTCTTGACGGTGCATTTTGGTACTCAGAAAAAATGAGAGGAAAGAGCGAAAATCTTTGGAATAACTGCGGAAGATTACAAGAATTGGAGGCAAGAGTATGGAGAGAGAGAGAGAGAGAGAGAGAGAGAGAGAAGAGAGAGAGAGAATAAGGTTAATTTTTCGTCTCATAACTGTGCCCCCTTATAGTTTAGCAAGTACTGGGAACTTCTTTTTTATCTAGGACACGTCGGAAAGGAAAAAGATAAAAAAAAAAAAAACAACAACAAGGAGGAATAATATAGCCTGTGTTAAAACATTTCAAGTTTAACAAGATCTAGGATATAATAAAAATTCTGGACAAAACATCGTAAGAGAATGTAAATATAATTAAATGGTCCAATATAATCCATCGATGTTGAAAGAAACAGGAGAGGGTGAGAAAAAAAGTAAAAAATGCGTCGCAACGATCGAGTTTTCTGTACATCGTATAATCCAGGCCACCAAAACTAGATCTATCTTTCAGTGGTCTTAGTATAATGCTGTACGAGCCAGAGCCCAGTGATGGCTTGTCCTACATCGTTGCTTTTTCCTACATCTTTAACCTTAAATAAAATAGAAACTACCGAGGGTAGAGGACTGCAGTTTGGTATGTTTGATCATTGGAGGGTGGACGATGAACCATACCCATTTGCAGCCTTCTAGTCTCAGTATTTTTTAAGATCTGAGGGCAGACAGAAAAAGTGCGGACAGAAAAAAGTGCGAGCGGGCAAACAAAAGCCGACGCAATAGTTTTCCTTTCAGAAAAATAAAAACTTGAATGAAAAGAAGTGTAGCTTATTTATACTAAGAAGAGACAAAATAACATTATTTTATGGTGTAGTGACAATACAAGAAAATATGTAGCATGTTTATGAATATAGATAACAGCTAAAAAAAAATTCTTTATGAGGCCCACAAAGTGACAGAAAAATCGAGATTGAAAAAAATAAGGATAAAAAAATAAAGAGAGAGAAAAAAAAAAAACGGAATAAAGTCTGTGAAATATTCTTCGCCATAACCGGAGGGATCATTTCTCAACGATCCCAGAGAGTGCGAACGTGTACCCACGAACCTGTCCTATATTTTTTCTTTATTTTTTGGGTTTTGTGCATTGTGCAGCTAGGGTGGGGGTGGGTGGTTGGGGCCGGGGGCAGGGGGGAAGATTTGACACGGTGTTGGGATAGAGGGCAGTTGGGGATTGTGGGGGTGGGGGAGGGGAAGGGAATTGAATGTTACTCTACCTCATGTAAGTAAACGACCTCTCTCTCTCTCTCTCTCTCTCTCTCTCTCTCTCTCTCTCTCTCTCCATATTCATATCTCTTCAAACTCCAATATGTCTTGTCGTACCATTTTCTTTAAACAGAGTCTATATCCTCTTCTCTCTCTCTCTCTCTCTCTCTCTCTCTCTCTCTCTCTCTCTCTCTCTCCT
>NC_061090.1:35872321-35879821 GCF_015104395.2 Macrobrachium nipponense
CCAATATCATTAAAGATTTTTATAAGTAAGTGTCCTATCATTGATAAACAACATATTATGCATGTTTATGTGAGCTTTCTCACAGCTAAGAAAATCTAATAAAGTTTATGAGTCTCCTCCTCAGCATTGCGTCGGAGAGTGGCTGTGCTAATCACATCATCCATCACCAAAGGCAATATTAGAGCAGTGCCCCGTGTTACAATTGCTTTCACACCCTCCAGAGGCAGTAAATTATCTATTAAACCGTGAAGCATTTCAAGGTGGAAGTCTAGTCTCTCTCTCTCCATTCTCTCACTTTTCCCCCTCCCTTACACACACTCACTCTCTCTCTCACTCTTCCCTCTCCCTTACTTTCTTTCTCTCTCTCTCTCTTCCCCCTCCTTTACTCTCTCTCTCTCTCTCTCTCTCTCTCACTATTCCCCATTTCATTCTGTCTCTGTCTCTCCGTGTCTCTCTCCTCCCAGTCTCTCACTATTCCCCAGTTCTCTCTGTCTCTCTGTCTCTCTGTCTCTCTCAGCACCCAGTCTTTCACAATTCCCGGATTCTCTCTCTCTTCTCTCTCTCTCTCTCTCTCTCTCTCTCACACACACACACACACACACACCTTCCAGTCTTTCATACTCCCCAATTTCTCTCTCTCTCTCTCTCTAATGGCCCTGTTTATTTCTGGGGATGAAACAAAGCACGCTCATTTGCTTAACCCTCTCTTGAACGTCAATTAGGAATTCAATTAGGGACCTGTGCGGATGCAAGTGACTAGTAATAAATGTATCAAGTGTTTTTTATTAGTGTTTTCAGATGACCCGATGTATTTCAGGGTATTAAAATTGATAACGGGGATTTATCACAGAGAGGAGGGAGTCCGTTTATTTGCACGTTTAGCCAGTAGCTTCTTCCTGAGGTAGTCATGTATACTGAACACACTACTTGACTCTTTCAGATTTGGTCATAAACCTGTCAGAATGATTTATGATGATTTCGTCTCTTTATCCGGATCTTATATATATTATATATATACACACACAATTATATATATATATATATATATATATATATATATATATATATATATATATATATATAGTATATATATACTATATATATATATATATATATATATATATATATATATATTATATATATACATATAATTACATATATATATATATATATAATATATATATATATATATATATATATATATATAATTTGAGTTAAGAGATGAAAGGAATGTTAGTCAATATTGTATATCTATGTCCCCGTCTCATATAATACAGTGGTTTTTTTCCGTAAGCGTGGCTGCTTAGATACATCTACTATTAGCTTAGGAAGAACCTAGTGGTCAAACTTGCAATCAAATGGACTGTATCCCTACTGCCATAAGTCGCCTTTATCAATTTTAATACCCTTATATATATTTGGCGACCTAAAAACCCCCAAAAAATTTTTGCTAGCCATTTTCTCCTGCACAGGTCCTTAATTGAATTTTTAATTGACGTAAATTTAAGCAAGGGTTAGCTAAAGAGAGAGAGAGAGAGAAGAGAGAGAGAGAGAGAGAGAGAGAGAGAGAGAGAGAGAGAGAGAGAGATCGAACGAACGTGGTCTCTCCAATATATCTTGGACGGACTCATATCAATAAACTGATAAAGAATTGCAAAGTCCACTAACATTCTCAGAGGCTGTCCGCCCCCCGTAACTTCTCAAGCTCTTGGGTAGACACCAAGCTTGCAAATTCAAAATCTGGATTACTTTGAACTGACCCTACTATAAATACTTCAACAAATGGACATTCACTCTGGTACATTCTGAGTTATATGAACTCGCGCAGTCTCGTCTGCGAGACGGACTGGAATTCACCTCGTGGAGAATAAGTATAAAGCGAAAATATATAAAGAGTGGGAAAGTGGAGGAGTCATTGCATTCCTCCTGAATTCCTGATGTCATCCCAGTGTTGCCGAGATTAATAGAAGGTATGAGAGGAATGAGGAGGACAAGAAGGGTTATGGGGGCTAGGCATATGAAGATATGAAAAGAGAGAGAGAGAGAGAGAGAGAGAGAGAGAGAGAGAGAGAGAGAGAGAGAGATTAAAGACATGATCATATCCAAGTGTTCACAAGAGATTTAATTCTATCTAGATGTGTTTAGGGCAATAATGAGTTTGTTGGAATCCGAAAGAGAGAGAGAGAGAGAGAGAGAGAGAGAGAGAGAGAGAGAGAGAGAGATGGGGGCCCTCCTTGTCCGGTGGGGGGGGGGGGTGCTCGAAATGAACCAGTTCGGGAAAGTAATATTCGAGTATTTTTGAAGTAGAGATAAAACTCTTATTAGAAAATTAAAGAGGTTTCTTTCTCGTCCTACACATTACCGAAAATGATTACAGTGCTTGCAATTCGTATTTTCGTAAATTAAATAATCTGTAAGAACTTTCAATACTCAACTCACATAGAAAAACTGGGTTCGTGCAGAAGTATTTATGTAAGAAATTGAAGATATTTATAAATTCGAACACATTATAAAAACCCATAAAAAACGAAAAAAAAACTTTCCTTTATGAGACACTTTTTCCCTTCAGCCATCATAGAATATTGTCCCCATCTTCATACCCCGAACTTCTTTTAACCAGACAACCAGAAAGGGAAAAATGCCAAAACGCCGTCTAGCGGAAACTTAGTGTAAACCTTTAAGATTCTTGATCTCGGAGACAATGTCGTAATTTCGGTTCAGCTCGAAACTTTCGAAATTATAATCCTGACTTAGGAGGTGGAACTCTTTCGCGCCCACTTGAAAAAGGATGCCGGGTCCTTAAAAAAGGTAGAATAGTGACAGGAATATTCTGAAGAGAGAACCTGCTTTTTAGGTTAGGAGATGTTTACTAAGATATCTCTGCGAATAAAAAGGCACGTGAATGTTTTTCAAGGGAAAATAGAAACCCTTGCTTTACTTAAAAGAAACCTCTTTGTGTTTTTACTAAAAAAACATTATAATACTTGCCATACTGAGTACATTCAGTATGATTTGCTCTGTATCATCGCAAGAGATATTGTTTCATGATTCTCAAGGAAAATGATCAGCCCCTAGTTTCACTCAAAAGAATTCTCTGTTGATGTATTGGCTAATAGTGATAATACTTACTATACAGACACTCTCTACTTACGAACTTTGAGATACGAACAACTGTGATCATAAATTAAATCTGTACTTTATTGTATTATTATCTTAAGTTGCTTAATGTATTTAGGTTTCGAATATCATTCGTATCAATAAATTACTATAAAATACAGTACAGTACTATAGTAGATTCACATCAACCATGCATTTGATGTCTAGGCCAGTCCCTTACGACGCTCTTGATTGGCTGTTGATAAGCCAATCACAGGGCTGGAAACTCTGTCTCTCTCTAGAGTTCACATGGGTAGGATCTATGTTCCACCTCTCCTGAGGGATACTTTAGAAAGACGTATCTCTCAGGAGAGGTGGAACATAGATCCTACCCATATGAACTCTCTCGAGAGAGGGAGAGTTTGCAGCCCTGTGATTGGCTTATCAACAGCCAATCAGGATCGTCGTAAGGGACTGGCTTAGACATCAAATGCACGGTTGATGTGAAACTACTCTAGTATCGTGTGTTAGTATGAACAAGCAAATAGCACTGTACGTAATGACCTAAGTATATCAAGTTGGACTTGAACAAATCTAGATACGAACACCTGTTCGGTACGTAAGTCATTCGTAAGTAGAGGAACGTCTGTACAACGTCACGAATACAATGACTGTACTTCGCTTTGCCTAATCCAGAAAGATAATGTTGTACATAAAAATCAGGTCTGCATATATCGTAAAAATTCCGCGTAATTTCGAAGAACTCTGTGTTTCTCTATTAGTCCGCACTATTGAGCCAAAATTATGGAAGCCTTGTAATTACAAGGCATCAAGTTGAACAGCAACGTTTCTCTGGCTCAGTCTTAGGAACATATTAAAACTTCAATGATAAATCTGCCTCAAATAAAAGAAAAGTTCTGGGACTTTGCAGCGTTTCAAGTTGGGAATTCAAAAGAAATTGACTGCAATATATAAAAATTAACATTAACCCCATACTAAATGGATTTTTTAATAATATGAACATTCAAAAGAAGATTGACTACAATATATAAAAATTAACATTAAACCTATGTACTAAATGGATTTTTAAAAATGATAATAGCTTTCAAAAGTAGATTGACTACAATATATAAAAAATAACATTAAACCTACGTACTAAATAGATTTTTTAATAATACGAACTTACAAGGACAGGCAATTTTTTTTCAAGAACATCTTTTCAATATTAAATCCTTTGGAAATGAAACGTGAAAAACATATATTGTATAAAAATGAGGTACTCGGTACGCAATTTCCCCTTAATACGACGAAGGAAAGTATGTGAAAGAAATATGTAAATTTTGTCCTTGAATTTCCATACTTGCAATAAAAATAACTTTGGCAGAGTATGAAAAGTTTTTTAAATGCAAATGATGAAAGACCAGCTCAATTTGTGTTCTGATGGCAACGAGAGAGAGAGAGAGAGAGAGAGAGAGAGAGAGAGAGAGAGAGAGAGAGAGAGAGAGAGAGAGAAGGTTTATGCTCCTACAGTTCCTTACATGAATAAAATAAATCTAGATAACTTCTATTTTCTTTGAGTTCCTATAAAAGCTACCACTATTCCTATATTGAAAACTTTATTTTCCGACAAGTAATAAAACGACAAACACCATTTCCAAGGATCATATTATCTTTATTCCTCTTATAAAAAGGCTTTATGAATGTTCTTCCCACATCCCTTGTAGTGATGAACTCTAAAATTAAATCTGAGGCACAAGTGTTAATCATTCCTCCTCCTGCAATCCTTGTAAGTTACTACACCTCTCCTGAGATCACAAGACTATTTTTATAAGAGAAAAGTCTTCTGTGAACTTATTTTTCCCTTCCGGGCACGATTATTACCTTCCTTTATTGGATGCTAGGTGAGGATTTTTCTGAGCTTCTCTCATATGGGATTAAATTAATCTCAAAAGAGGTTCTGATTAAGGTATTTTCTGTGACATTGAATACGTAGTGTAATGAAGCAGCTCAGATTCCTATTGGTGGACACATATTATGAAGAATATTTGATGTGAAACTAACGCATAAAATGATTCTCTTCCTTGACAACCTATTATCTTCATAGTCTAATTATCAGTATTTTCTGCATAACTAAACCAATTTTGCAAGAAATTAAGATTAACTCGGATATCAGGAGGAGCTATTCTCCTGTCCCATGTCTTCCATTTATCTATTTTTGCCTCTGAAGATTCCATGAGCTAAGAGGAGATTTCATTTCCATAGAGATGACTCGGCCTTAAAAAAAAATTTTTTTCCATAATGACGAGAACAGGCTTCCGAGAAAATGTCTTGGAAGTAAGGAAAAATCCCCGGGACTTTTCCATCTTAAAGTTTTACTTTAGAAAGAGTAAAACAAAAACAAGTTAAGATAAGATTACCGTAAAACAAACGGTATCTCGTGTGGAGGACCCATTTTTAGAAAGGTTATTATTATAAACGAATAAACCTCAGTGTTATGGTAGTAATATTGTTCATGAAATTTAAATGCAAGAATAAAAAAAAAAAGTGGATGGACAGTTACAGTTAGACAGTGACATAAACAAGAGAGAGAGAGAGAGAGAGAGAGAGAGAGAAACAAATATGTCTTTTTAAAGCATCCGGTGAATTAACATTTTTTTTTAATTCTTGATTTCTGCAGAACTGAACTATTTATACGGTGTTATCAGATTGGAAACCAATTCCCTATAACAGATTTACAATTTAGGTGAGAATAGCAAACGTATTTTGAAATTTCATCGGTATGTAATTTAATTGTTTTTATCCACTTTTTCCCAATAATTTATTCATTACAAAAAAAAAAAAAAAAAAAAAAAAAAATTAAACAGTATTTGTGTAATTATGCTAACTCTTTCTATTTAGGTAACTATGTCGAATATTTCATATTAACATGACAAAAAATTAAGAGATGTAACTGAGATTAGGGAAATATGCTAATGATGTCCTAATTATCACGAAACAAAAAAGTGACACTGAATAATTGAGTATAATATAATAATCACACTGGTAGAGATTTATGACCCAGGGTTACCCAAACAACTATTGTACCTCTTTCTCCTTCACTCAGCCTAACACACATCCTATATACTTGATCTCTGTGCCACCAAAAAAGGATGACAAAACACAGACAAGAAGATTATAGCCTTCCCGATAAGCTGTCACTATAAAGAATTTATTCTCATCCGAAAACAAAGATGAAGGACCAACCTTCGGGTCACAAGTGACTTTGTCGATACGGACTGAGGCTACATAATGGCTCTTTTGGAATTGGGCTTTTCTCTTCTGGGTAATATCCCCTTTTATCTCTTAGCTTTACATCCTCCGTGATGTCAAAAGTTTCTTTTGGTTTCTATACAGGTGCTCCGGTGGCCACGTATCTATTTATTTATATATTTTGGTGAAATATGGACGCAAAGATGGATCAAGGTCTTCGCTTAATGGTGGACGAGAAGAGAGCTGACATACGAAAAAAAGTGGTACTTTTCAATGTCTGTCCATTGAATTGGTTGACTTCTATTGTGCCATTGCTTTTCGTGCTAGAAAATGAATTTGACTATATTCTCTTCCATCAGACAATGCACATACATGCATACATTACATACACCCGAAACACACACACATCTATATATTTAAATATATACATCCTAGTATTTATCGGTAACTAACAGTACATCATACTTGGGTTCAAAATAATCTAATTTTATCATCTGGTGTCCTGTTCAACTTTTTCACCTTAATATCCTACCAATCTCATATCCTAACAGGAGAGATCCCCGTAAAATCCACCTGCGCTCAGGATCGAATCTTCTTGAAGATTTATCGAAGGAATTCCTCCTCCTTCAGATCTGCTATGGGAGAGCACCTGCGTCTTATTGACCAAGGCTTCACAAACAGAAGAAAAGCTACTCTTATGAAAGGTTTACGGAAGGGTGATTTCCGAGCGTCATGGAGACCCCGTTTGTATAAGGTTTGTATTTATTAAATATATATTCTTTTTATTTTCTCATGTCATCAATCTTCATTCATGTCGTCGAAAGGCATATAAACATTTCACATTAACTCATAATGATGTCTGGTGAAGGGTTGGTTAATCAAATGGATACAAATAACCACAAGGATTGAAGGACGTGTTTTATAAAATTATAAATTGTAAATACCTACTAGGAGTGCCTACGACCAAATTTTGCTTGAAGTAATTAGCCCCCTCCCGCCTCCCCCCACCCCACCAAAAGCTAAAAAAAAACTGGTACTTAACCTCAAAACAAATTCTCATTATCATATTTTTCCTGGAACTTTTGGGAAATCACTAATGCTTCGTTCACATGCTGAGAATGCTGATACTTTCCACATAATTCTAAGCAGAATGAG
>NC_061090.1:35884821-35887321 GCF_015104395.2 Macrobrachium nipponense
CTTGAAACATAATCATTAGATCTAACAATTACAAAGGTATCACCCCAATTAATACAATGAGATTTTTCACTCAGATGGATAAACAGTGCATTTGAAGTCTGGGCTGTTCTAACTGAATGCATATGCTGCTTGATACGTACACATAAATTTTTACTTGACTGACCAATGTAAAACGATGGGCAATCCTTACAAGGAATTTTGTAAATGATGTGGTTATTTGTTACGGGAGTATTCTTAATTAGCATATCTTTAATGTATTGTTATAAGAGAACACTACATTTAACATTAAACAATTTAAATATTGATTTTATGGTTTCAAATACACGAAAGTAAGGTAAGCTAAGTACATTTTTAGGCATTTCTTTTTCATTAATAGCAACGCTATAAAACTTTTTGTGGTCTTTTTGATAACAAATTTCAATTAAATCAGGTGGGTAGCAGAGATCGTTTCCTATCTTTTTTTATGTATTCTATTTCTTGATCAAGATATTGTGGACTCGTGATACGCAAAGCGTGTAGAAACATAGAAGAAAAAATAGAAATTTTAATATTAAGATGGTGGCCAGAATAAAAATGTACATATATTAAATTATTTGTGGATTTTCTTTTAATACTGAATTTGCATTGGAAAGATTCTCTATGTATTAATACATCTAGGAAAGTGATGACATTGTTATTTTCGATTTCAACAGTGAATTTTATGGATGGCACTAAATTATTCAATTTAGTCAGTAAATCATTTACATCGATACCAACAGGTAAGGCTACTAAGATATCATCGACATATCGGTACTATTTTAAGGGGACAAGTGTGATATTCGGGAGGTGTTGTCTCTCAAAAAATTCCATATATAAGTTTGAAAATAGAGGTGATAAAGGGTTACCCATGGCCATACCAAATATTTGTTGGTAATATTCTCCATTAAAAATAAATCTGCAATCACAAATACATAACTTAATCAAGGAAATTATGTGACTAACGGACATAGGCAATTCATGCAGTACAAGTTCATTACTTATATATTCTAGCACAGTCAATAGGGACTTTTGTAAACAAAGAACATACATCAAAACTGACAAAGATATCGCTAGCGTTTAGTACAATGTTATTTAATTTTTCCACAAGATCAAGAGAATTCCGGATGTGTGAATTAGATACAGTTCCTAGTAGCGGGAATAACAGTTTAGTAAGATATTTAGATAGTTTATAAGCAATGTCATCCCTTTCCTAGATGTATTAATACATAGAGAATCTTTCCAATGCAAATTCAGTATTTATAGAAAACCCACAAATAATTTAACATAAGTACATTTTTATTCTGGCCACCATCTTAATATTAAAATTTCAATTTTTTCTTCTATGTTCCTACACGCTTTGCGTATCACGAGCCCACAATATCTTGACCAAGAAATAGAATACATAAAAAAGATAGGAAACGATCTCAGCTATCCACCTCATTTAATTGATATATGTTATCAAAAAGCTCACAAAAAATTTTATAGTATTGCTATTAGTGAAAAAGAAATGTCTAAAACTGTACTTAGCTTACCTTACTTTCGTGGATTTGAAACCATACAATCAATATTTAAATCGTTTAATGTTAATGTAGTGTTCTCTTATAACAATACCATTAAAGATATGCTAATTAAGAATAGTCTCGTAACAAATAACATCATCATTTACAAAATTCCTTGTAAGGATTGCCCATCGTTTTACGTTGGTCAGTCAAGTAAAAATTTATGTGTACGTATTAAGAAGCATATGTATTCAGTTAGAACAGCCCAGACTTTAAATGCACTGTTTATCCATCTGATTAAAAAATCTCATTGTATTAATTGGGGTGATACCTCGGTAATTGCTAGATCTAATAATTATGTTTCAAGAAATTTACTGGAATCGGCAATTATACAAATCACTTATAAAAACAACCTAAATCTTAGTCTGGGAATTGTACCTATTTGGACCGATATTAATTTGTAAGATGGTTTATGAAAGGACCTTAAAATAAATGAACAACTAATAAATTAAGTCTCACATGTATAAACTTATATTTCTATCTCTCTCTATCTCTCTCTCTCTCTCTCTCTCTCTCTCTCCCTCTCTCTCTGGTTCGATATTCTCTCTCTCTTGCTTAATATATATATGTATATTATCTTTCGTCTTTTCATTAATAATAATTTTTTATGAAAATTTGTGTAAAATACATGATATTAAATTGTATATGCTTCCGTGTTTTTTCAAATGTACTGTTTTCTGGTAGAATAACTTGTTTACTGCGTGTATCCTTCAAGGTGTGGCTACCCTCAAGCGATTCCTCCTTTCTGTAGAGTGAAATCGCCCTTATTGCTAATCTTTTAGTGTTAGTTTGGATATTAAGCCTTCTTTTAACTATGTTGTCCTCTGTAAAATCAGTTTGCCTTCAGTAAAGGGTCGAACAGGACCGAAAGTATTCGGCTATCTCGCTTTTTCAATTTTCCCTTCGTGGCAAAAAAACCTTTA
>NC_061090.1:35889821-35907321 GCF_015104395.2 Macrobrachium nipponense
CTATTAATGTTAAGATATGTATAAGACCTTATACTGCTATCTCATCTGTATCTTTCTCTCTCTCTCTCTCTCTCTCTCGTTCGATATTCTCTCTCCCTCTTTCTCTTGCTCGATATATATATATTTATATTTTCTTTCGTCTTTTCATTAAATAATAATTCTTTTTGGGCTGGGAAATTTGTGTAAATTTTCATGATAATAACTTGTATATGCTTCCTTGTTGTTTTTCAAAATGTACTAGTTTTCTGGAAGAATAACCTGTTTACGCGTGTGTATCCTCGAAGGTGCGGCTACCCACAGGCGTTTCCTCGTTTCTGTAGAGTGAAATTGACTTTATTGCTAATCTTGTAGTGTTAGTTTGGATATTAAGCCTTCTTTTGACTATGTTTCCTCTGTAAAATCAGTTTGCCTTAGTAAAGGTCGGAACAAGACCGAAGTACTCAGCTATCTCGCTTTTTCATTTTTTCCTCCGTGGCAAAAACCATTATATATATATATATATATTATATATATATATATAATATATATATATAATATATATATATATATATATAATTATATATAATATATACATATATATATATCATATATAATATATATATTATATATATATTATATTATATATATATAATTAAATATATAAATATATATTATATATATATATATAATATAGTATATATCTATATATATATAAGATATATATATATATATATATATATATGATATATATATATATATATATATATATATATATATATATATATATATATAAACAACATACACACAAACACATGTACATATATATTTTTATTGACCTTTCATTCTTTTGTTTCATCTGTATCCATTATCAACTTCCTTCTCTGGCAGCCTTCCTTTTATTTTCTTAATTATATTTTGTAATTTTCCCAGAGGTGGCACAGGCTTGTCCCATAATCATCTAAATGACGAATGAAATGAGCGATTACGTCCTGTAAGAAATCAAGTAATGTCTGCTTCGCCATGTCTGGTTTCCAAAAGTGTTCACTCGATTGGAAACCTTTAATTATTCGTCATAATTCCATGAATGTGATTCCAGTCTCTCCCTTCCAGAAATGGGCGTTTATTTGCATTACCGTTTTCATAAAATTTTATGATGGTCAATATATTTCTGATACATGACTGAATTTACGTTTTGAAGTGAATTCCACATGACATTCAAGTTTTATGAATAGTGAGACTGCATATATTCGCACAATCATTATCGTTCAGCAGAGAGAGAGAGAGAGAGAGAGAGAGAGAGAGAGAGAGAGGTGAAAAGAAACAGATTTTCAGAAAGGAGTGCTTAGTAGATGGAAGAGAGAGAGAGAGAGAGAGAGAGAGAGAGAGAGAGAGAGAGAGAGAGAGAGAGGTGAAAAACAGATAATCAGGAAGGAGTGCTGAACAGCTGAGAGAGAGAGAGAGAGAGAGAGAGAGAGAGAGAGAGAGAGAGAGAGAGAGAGAGAGAGAGTAGTGAATAGCAGTCCAATTACAATTAGAGAAAAACGAATCTCATTTCTATTCGTAAAGGCACAGAATGCATGTGTCGAAATTAATGTTCATCGTTTCAAAGGACTCGAAGCAGAGTCGAGGATTAAACCTCTCACTCAGCATTTTAGTAGTTCGAAGTTCCATGCTGTTCTTTGACAATCACGAAGCACTCTCTCTCTCTCTCTCTCTCTCTCTCTCTCTCTCTCTCTCTCTCGTTTTCGTGTACCTTTCATCTTTTACAGAAAACGAATTGATATTTAGGCATCACGAGATACATTTTGAATTTATTCTGACACTTATTATTCTGAGAGAAAGAGCTTTTTGAAGTTCCACACTGTCCTTTTGACACTCACAAAGCATCTCTCTCTCTCTCTCTCTCTCTCTCTCTCCTCTCTCTCTCTCTCTCTCTCTCAAACCTTTCTTTCGAACGAATACCTTTCATCCCTCACAGAAAATGAACTTATATCTAGTTTATCTAGGATACAACCAAAATATGGAACAGTTTGCCTGGTACAATTCGCGGAATCTTCTGATTTCCGAATATTTGAGCGAGGAGACAAATTCTAGGATTAACCGTTTTATTTCCAACTCCCTGATGTTGATTCAATTATAACCTTCTCCTATAATTTCTCTCTCTCTCTCTCTCTCTCTCTCTCTCTCTCTCTCTCTCTCTCTCTCTGCAGGCTGATTACCTTCTGGTCTCTCTTAGGTTTGTTAGTCTCTTTCCATAAGGGTTTTTAGCTTGAGATTAAAAAACATGGAGGGAAGAAAGAAAGACATCACGAGATGCAGTTTAAATCAAAAGATTTCCCGATATCACCATTTCTCCAGCTGGGGGGCAGGAGGAAACAATCTCCGAATGAAACCGTTACTTTCTCCTTACTGTTATTACCGGTGCTATTAGGCAGAAAATCCCCCGAACGAGGACGCAAGAGCTACGTAGCTGCCATTATGGCGTTAAAATAACACCTGTTAGAAACTGCTCGTATTGTGTTGGGCGAATAGGACTGGAACGATTCTCAGATAATATTCGAATGCTGTGAGGTTTCATTAATTTACTTAAATATATTTTGATCTATATAGATTTTTGGCATAATGCCAAGCACTGGGGCAACTAAGGCCATTCAGCGCTGAAACAGAAATTGACAGTAAAATGTTTGAAAGGTGTAACAGTAGGAAAACCCCAAAGCAGTTGCACAATGAAACAATTGGTAGGAGAGGGTAGACAATAAGATGGAAGAAAGAGAATATGAACTGTGGTACAGTAAAAGGAATGAAAGTAGTCGCAGCCAGGGGCCGAAGGGACGCTGCAAAGAACCTTAAGTAGTGCCTACATTGCACCGAATGAGGTGCACTGACGGCACTACCCCCCTACGGGGTACTTAAATATAGAAACTATTCTTTAGTAAACTTATTCAAATGTGTTTTGGAAGAGAAAATATGATTGAGATACTGGAATGATTGTAATAGATGCATACGCGAATATAATGGGGTTTCTCATATCTATTGAGATGCACATAATGCTTCTGAAATAAATACATTCCGAATTTTGTGTTTAATAATAAAAAGAATGGTTAAGAGGCAGTGACGTTGAGTTAACTATAACATAATCAATGAATGTCATATTTTTTTTATTTTTTTTTACTTCCCAGGGACAAAATCAAGACAGAAACGGCTGTGACATAAAACCTTTTCGAAGAATATTACTTTTTTTTTCATTTCAAGAGAAAAAAAAAATGGCTTAAAATAGACTTAAAACCGGAGGGTAATCTGACCCTTGTGACGTTTTGAATAGAACACTCCTGTGAGAACCTCTCGGCGTCAGCAAATATGAGAAAAAGGACACGAGAAACGAAACTTGAAGGAAAAACTGAGTGTCTCTTGTGAATAAGGGAAGATTATCATGTCCTTAAAACTTCATTGCAAGGCCGTTAACAGTCTGATGTACTTTTAAATCAAGTAAAGCTAAAGAAGTTAAAAAAAAAAATTCAGTGTCAGTTTAAATAATGCAATGACAGTGTGAAAGAGAAAATAGATACTAAAGTAAAATTGTATGAAGTTAGCAAGCGATCTACCTCACGCGTATAGTGTAGTGTGAACTGTAACTATTTGGGGAATAAGCGCTTAGGAACCAGGAACCAGTTATGTTTTAAGGTCAATGAACCCTCTGTGAACTTAGGAACCAGGAAACAGATAATGTGCTAAGGTCAATGAACCCTGTGAGTACACACACTGAATGTGTTATTTTTGTCTCATTATTTAAATGAAGAATCATGTATCTTCAATTAAAACTCAGGGCAACCTGGAACAGAAGATTATCTAGACAGTGCTTAGTAATTAAGAAAAAATAATAAACGGTTTTAAGGCTTTCTCTCTCTCTCTCTCTCTCTCTCTCTCTCTCTCTCTCTCTCTGAGCAAAAGATTATCTAGACACTGATTAATAATTACAAATAATAATAATAAACATTTTTAAGGCTCTCTCTCTCTCTCTCTCTCTCTCTCTCTCTCTCTCTCTCTCCAGAATTGTTTTTTGTATCTATATAATGACAATTATGCTACCAGAATATAATAAGAAAATAAAGATTGAGACACCGAATCTACGGTACATTTTACCCGGAAAGAAATCTGCCACTCATTGCTAGTTAGACTGACTCCCTGACTCTCTTACTGTCACCCAGTTCATAACGTTTCTTGCAAAGGGAGCAGCAGCTTAGCTTCCCTCAGAACAACAATCCTGCGCTCAGACAGATTGATCAAAGCGACAGAGGCACAACACAGAGGCGGCGGTGTGAAATATGTAAAGAAATGCAGCGTTCGTGATATGGCTAGGCAATAGCAGATGGTTTGCTTTGTTCTAGAGAGAAGTAGAGACTTGGCGAGTTTATATGTTTTTAAAATGATTCCTTTTCTTACCTAACATTAAGTGTAGCGCTTTGATTGTAACTTTTATAGATATTATTTCGATATGTCGTACTCAACTCGATTGATATCGTAAAATATTATACAAATTGGTATATGGATGCTCTGTGCTCGTCAAGAGAAGAGGAAGTTGGTAAAAAGCAAAGAAAAAATATAATTTTTAATTACTTGTGTTTAGAAGAAAATCTCAGTGACTATTAATACAATTAACTATAGACACCCACAATACGAGTGATATTAAACGATAATGAAATAAAAGGCAAAATTGTTAGTAATCATAAACAAAACATGGTATATACATATTTGTTAACAAGGACAGAATCATGAGAAATTAATTCCTGAACGAACTGGAGATAGTGTTCGATAAGCAATTACTTGTTTATATAGTTGAAAAATACAATTATATTCAATAACGTCATTTGTTTTGGATCGATTTTCAAATCACTTTCAAAACCTGATGAAAATATGAATTCCACAATGAACTAAAGATTGATTTAGATAGGTAATTACTTGTTAAATGTAATTGAAAAAAATACAATCATATTTAATAACTTTGTTTTGGATCGATTTTGAAATTACTTTGAAAACTTGATGAAAATACATTAATTGTAATAATATTCTCTTTGTGGTCTTAAAAGGTAATCACAAGGGCTGAATATTTCTCAGAAGAAAATCATAATTTCTTTGCGTTGCAGAAGGGAGATATTTTGAAGAGATATTGAATTAGAGGTCAGCAGTTATGATTTCCCTTTTGTGAGGATATCCAAAAATGTTTGGAGAGAGAAGAAGACTATTACATGGCAGGTAATATATTTAAGTGGAAAAAGTGGAGAAAAATAAATAAATAGAACAAAATCTTGGAAGAGAGAAGACGAAAATCACTTGGCAGGGAATATATTTAGTGGAAAAAGGGGAAAAAAATAAATAAATACAACAAAACGTTAGAGGAGCGACGAAGATTACGTGGAGGGGAATATATTTAGTGGAAAAAGAGGAGAAAAATAAATAAATAGAACAAAATGTCGGACGAGAGAAGACGATGATTACGTGGAAGGGAATATATCTTAAGTGGAAAAATGGGAGAAAGATAAATAAATAGAACAAATGCAATAAAACGTTTCAAGCAAAGGGGAAACGCTTGGAGAACCACAAGAGAATTGTTAGTTGGGATCAATTGCTTTTCAGTACAAACGTTTTTTACACAGTCCCTTTGTATCAATATCTGAGGGCCAGAAAGCCTAGCTTCGTTGCAATGGGTTTTCAATTACGAAATCGCTGTATGGATATATATATATATATATATAATATATATATATATATATATATATATATATATACATAACTATATATATATATATATATATATATATAGATATATATATATATATATATATATCTCCATTCAGCGATTTTGTAATTGAAAACTCATTGTATATATATATATATATATATATAATATATATATATATATATATATATAATATAATAGAGAGAGAGAGGAGAGAGAGAGAGAGAGAGAGAGAGAGAGAGAGAGAGAGAGGATAGATATATATATATATATATATATATATATATATATATATATATATATATATATATATATGAATTTCGACTTTGAAAAAGTCTTCACTATCTTCGGAGTATCTTACTGACGTGTTAAATAGAACTACCTTATTGATATCAGGGATTTAAAAGACTTGACAAATAGAAAATAAAAAGAAATAAGAGGAAACAGGTACAACACGCAGATGTCTAATCTTTTGCTTTATATTAACGTCAAGAATTAAGTAGATTTTCAATAATGATAAAGATGAGTCTGTAAAACTGGTCAGATTTTAACGACAGATAATTGCAAAATGTTCAGTTTCCCTTCATAAAAAGTTATGCAATATTCGCATTTTTATTTATAACTAAAAATATTGAGAGATACCGAAAGGAAAACCCGTGAATATTGACAAATTTTAGAACCAATTTTAATATTGCACAGTTCGTTCGACACTGTGCAGCTTTGCAGGTATTATGAAATGGGTGTCCTTGTTTAAACTATCTTTCTGCTAGACTCTCTCTCTCTCTCTCTCTCTCTCTCTCTCTCCATGGTGGTTTTGGCTGTAGTCGTTAAAAGAATTACAGTTACATACATGATACAAGATTCTCTCTCTCTCTCTCTCTCTCTCTCTCTCTCTCTCTCCCCAATGTACTCTTACTGTAGTCTTCAAAAGATATTATAAACATGGGCGGGCAGGATAGGGATATAGATGTATTCATGAGAATAAATTGGTTCTAATAACTCGTTAAAAGTATTCAAAGGCTCCTGTTTTGCCCTAAATTAAAGTAAATGGGACAGAAGGATAGTTTCATGTCTAGTTGATACTGTGTTGTGGTTTTGTTGTGGAAGCAAAACTGGTCAATGAGACATTTGCTAAGTTATGAGAAGAAGCGGTACCTGACATTTATTCAATTTCATGGCGTTAATCATTGTCTACGTTTTATCTTCTTGTGCTAAAACGAAATAAAATGAGACTCGGTTGTTGACGTAATATCTGACCAGTATATACCCCATTCTACGCATTTCATCAAAGGTAGAATGTGAAATATTATTCAGAAATCTGCAGTAATGTCAGCATTCCTAAATCCGCAATGAAAGTCAATATTACACAAAAATCGTACATTTCAATTTCAGGGCTGTTTATTAAGAGTGGCAGTTTGATATAAAGGTTATTTTCATTCAAGAATCTTATCAATACGTAACACAATTAGTTAATTAATATGCAGATGTCATTGGTATGAAGTTGAATTATGTGGAAACTGGTTAAGAGTTGAATTAAGCAAAGGAAAACTAATATATATTAATCAGCAATGCCATAGATTGATTGAATCTGTATTTGCTTTGTGTGAACAGTTTTCCCAACTATTTATGTTAATTCTGTACCTTTGACTAATTGTAAAGAAAGATAATAGGTTTTTAAACTGCTACAATGAACTAATAGTATATATGTTTTATTCCTGTGATATGAATATCATGTAAACACTCGTTGGTGATAATGTGAATTTTACCCTCCTGGGTAACACATGGGATACCTACCAAGATCAACAGAATGGAAGTATTCAAGCTGCATTTCTAATATTTTTTTTTTTTAATTATAGCTTATTTCTCGTTATGCTAGATTCAAGATAATAAGTACTAATCATTCCTGATAATAATAATAATAATAATAATAATAATAATAATAATAATAATAATAATAATAATAATAATAATAATAATAATAATAACCATCAACCACATAGCAAGCGAATGCCCGGCACTTGCACAGAACCAGTACAAAAAGAGGCATGATTCAGTGGCAAAAACCCTCCACTGGAGCCTGTGCAAGAAACACCATCTACCTTGCAGTAATAAGTGGTACGAGCACCAACCTGAGGGAGTGATAGAAAACGATCAGGGAAAGATCCTCTGGGACTATGGTATCAGAACAGATATGGTGATACGTACAAATAGAGCAGACGTGACGTTGATTGACAAAATCAAGAAGAAAGTATCACTCATTGATGTTGCAATACCATGGGACACCAGAGTTGAAGAGAAAGAAAATAGAAATAAGAAGGATATGGGATATCCCAGTGGAAATTGTACCCATAATCATAGGAACACTGGGCACGACCCCAAGATCCCTGAAAAGGAATCTAGAAAAACTAGAGGGCTGAAGTAGCTCCAGGACTCATGCAGAAGAGTGTGATCCTAGAAACGGCACACATAGTAAGAAGAGTGATGGACTCCTAAGGAGGCAGGATGCAACCCGAAACCCCACACTATAAATACCACCCAGTCGAATTGGAGGACTGTGATAGAGCAAAAAAAAAAAAAAAAAAAAAAATAATAATAATAATAATAATAATAATAATGATAATAATAATAATAATGATAATAATAATAATATTAATAATAATAGTAATAATAATAATAATAAAAATAATAATAATAATATAATAATAATAATAATAATAATAATAATAATAATAATAATAATAATAGTTATTATTATTGTTTATTTTTTTATTATTATTTTTT
Organism: Macrobrachium nipponense; assembly: GCF_015104395.2. Classification (NCBI taxonomy): domain Eukaryota; kingdom Metazoa; phylum Arthropoda; class Malacostraca; order Decapoda; family Palaemonidae; genus Macrobrachium; species Macrobrachium nipponense. The sequence goes on from NC_061090.1 coordinate 35,898,316, forward strand.
TTTTTTGCTCTATCACAGTCCTCCAATTCGATGGTGGTGGTATTTATAGTGTGGGGTTCCGGGTGCATCCTGCCTCCTTAGGAGTCCATCACTCTTCTTACTATGTGTGCCGTTTCTAGGATCACACTCTTCTGCATGAGTCCTGGAGCTACTTCAGCCTCTAGTTTTTCTAGATTCCTTTTCAGGGATCTTGGGATCGTGCCTAGTGCTCTTATGATTATGGGTACGATTTCCACTGGCATATCCCATATCTTCTTATTATTTCTATTTTCAGATCTTGTATACTTATCCATTTTTTTATTCTCTCTTTGTCTTCTTAACTCTGGTGTCCCATGGTATTGCGACATCAATGGAGTGATATTTTCTTCTGACTTTGTCAATCAACGTCACGTCTGGTCTGTTTGCACGTATCACCCTATCCGTTCTGATACCATAGTCCCAGAGGATCTTTCCCTGATCGTTTTCTATCACTCCCTCAGGTTGGTGCTCGTACCACTTATCACTGCAAGGTAGCTGATGTTTTTTGCACGGCTCCAGTGGAGGGCTTTTGCCACCGAATCATGCCTCTTTTTGTACTGGTTCTGTGCAAGTGCCGGGCATTCGCTTGCTATGTGGTTTATGATTTCATTTTTCGCATTGCACTTCCTACATATGGGAGAGATGTTATTTCCGTCTATCGTTCTTTGAACATATCTGGTTCTTAGGGCCTAATCTTGTGCCGCTGTTATCATTCCTTCAGTTTCCTTCTTTAGCTCTCCCATCGGTAGCCATAGCCATGTGTCATCGCTGGCTAGTTCTTTAGTCTGTCTCATGTATTGTCCGTGCATTGGTTTGTGTACCAGTACTCTGTTCTGTCTATCATTCTCCCTGTCTCTGTATATTTCTGGGTCTTCGTCTACTTTTATTAGTCCTTCTTCCCATGCACTCTTTAGCCACTCGTCTTCACTGGTTTTCAGATATTGCCCCAGTGCTCTGTTCTCGATGTTGATGCAGTCCTCTATACTAAGTAGTCCTCTCCCTCCTTCCTTTCGTGTTATGTATAGTCTGTCCGTATTTGCTCTTGGGTGTAGTGCTTTGTGTATTGTCATATGTTTCCTGTTTTTCTGATCTATGCTGCGGAGTTCTGCCTTCGTCCATTCAACTATTCCTGCACTGTATCTGATTACTGGCACTGCCCATGTGTTTATGGCTTTTATCATATTTCCGGCGTTGAGTTTTGACTTGAGTATCGCCTTGAGTCTCTGCATAAATTTTTTCCTGATCGTGTCCTTCATCTCTTGGCGTTTTATATTCCCTCCTTCCATTATTCCCAGGTATTTGTATTCCTGTCTCATTCTATGTGTTTGATGTTGTTGCTCCCATCTGTGAGCTTTATCCCTTCAGTTCTCGTTACTTTGCCTTTTTGTATGTTGACTAAGGCGCATTTTTCTATTCCAAACTCCATCCTGATGTACCCAGATACAATCCTTACAGTCTGGATTAGGGTATCTATTTCCTTGATGCTCTTACCATACAGCTTGATGTCGTCCATGAACATCAGATGGTTGATTCTGTTGCCTCTCTTCTTGAGTTGGTACAAACGGCATCCCTCTTCTGTAGTACTTTTTGTCATGGGAATCATGGCTACTACGAAGAGTTGTGACAGTGAGTTGCCCTGGAAGATCCCTCTCCTGATATTAACCTCTGCTATTCTTATTCCAGAGCTTGAAAGTATTGTATTCCAGTTGTGCATTGTATTTTTGAGGAAACTGATGGTGTTTTCCTCTGCCCCATATATTATCAGGCATTCTATTAGCCATGTGTGTGGTATCATGTCGAAGGCTTTCTTATAGTCTATCCATGTCATGCTTAGGTTGGTTTTCCTTCTCCTACTGTTCTTCATTACCATTGTCTATCAGAAGCTGGTCTTTTGTGCCCCTACACTTCCTTTTGCAGCCTTTCTGTTGGTGGGGGATGGTGTTTGTCTCCTCTAGGTAATTGTATAGCCTTTCACTGATGATACCTGTTAGTAACTTCCACATTATTGGTAGGCAGGTGATAGGCTTGTAGTTACTGGTTATATTTCCCTTACTCTTGTCTTTTTGTACTAAGGATGTTCTTCCTGTGGTCATCCATTTGGGTGCATGGTGATTTGAGATACAATGCTGGAGTTGTTCTGCTATTCGTGGGTTCAGGGCCTTGAAGTTTTTGAGCCAGTATCCATGGACTTCATCGGGCCCTGGGGCTTTCCAGTTTGGCATTTTCTTTAGTTGGTGTCTGACTGTGTTTGTCGTGATCTCTGTGAATCTTTGTTTTATTCTCCCAGTTTCTTCTTTGACTTCCTGCAGCCATGTTGTATGTTTGTTGTGTGATACTGGATTGCTCCATATGTTTTCCCAGACTCGCTTACTTGGTTCGGCTTCAGGAATTTCTGGGTGGTTGTCTTCCCCTCTTAGTTGGCTGTATAGTTTTTTCTGGTTGGTTCCGAATAGTTTGTTCTGTTGGTATCCCTTATTCCTGTTCATGTACCGTTGGCTCTTATGTGCTTTGGCCTTAAGCCTCTGTTTTACATCTTCTATTGTGCCGTTTAGTCCCCTCTCTTGTACTTTGTATTTTTCGTTGAGTTCTCCCTTGCTTTCTTGCTTCTTATCCTTTTTTCTGTTATCTCTTTCAGTTTACTCAAGTCAGATCTCATCACCATGAGTTTGCTTTTCCAGGCGCCTTTTCCAAGGAAGTTGCTGTTTTGGTTTTTTTTTTTTTTTTTTTTTTTTTTGTTTTTTTTTTTTTTTTTTTTTTTTTTTTTTTTTTTTTTTGGGCTCTTATCCCAGTCCTCCAATTCGACTGGGTGGTATTTATAGTGTGGGGTCCGGGTTGCATCCTGCCTCCTTAGGAGTCCATCACTTTTCTTACTATGTGCGCCGTTTCTAGGATCACACTCTTCTGCATGGTCCTGGAGCTACTTCAGCCTCTAGTTTTTCTAGATTCCTTTTCAGGGATCTTGTGATCGTGCCTAGTGCTCCTATGATTATGGGTACAATTTCCACTGGCATATCCCATATCCATTCTTATTTCTATTTTTAGATCTTGATACTTATCCATTTTTTTCCCTCTCACTTCTCTTCAACTCTGGTGTCCCATGGTATTGCGACAATCAATGATTGATACTCTCTTCTTGATTTTGTCAATCAACGTCACGTCTGGTCTAATTGCATATCACCCTATCTGTTTCTGATACCATGGTCCCGAGGATCTTTGCGTGATCGTTTTTCTGTCAGTCCTTTTCCGGTTGGTGCTCGTACCACTTATTATGCGAAGGTAGCTGATGTTTCTTGCACAGGCTCCAGTGGAGGGCTTTTGCCACTGAATCATGCCTCTTTTTGTACTGGTTCTGTGCAAGTGCCGGACATTTGCTTGCTATGTGGTTTATGGTTTCATTTTTCGTATTGCACTTCCTACATATAGGAGAGATGTTATTTCCGTCTACCGTTCTTTGAACATATCTGGTTCTTAGGGCCTGATCTTGTGCCGCTGTTATCATTCCTTCAGTTTCCTTTTTTAGCTCTCCCATCTGTAGCCATTGCCACGTGTCATCGCTGGCTAGTTCTTTAGTCTGTCTCATGTATTGTCCGTGCATTGGTTTGTTGTGCCATTCTTCTGTTGTGTTTGTCATTCTGTATATTCTGGGTCTCCTCCACTTTTATTAGTCCTTCTTCCCATGCACTCTTTAGCCACTAATTATTATTATTATTATTATTATTATTATTATTATTATTATTGTTATTATATTATATATTATATATATTATGTTATTATTATATATATATATATTATATATATATATATATATAGATATATATATTTATATATAATGTAATATAGATATATAGTATATATGTATATATATATATATATATAATATAAACTATATATATATATATATATATATATATATATATATATATATAATGTAACCATACCCAAACCAAAGCAGTACAAAATAGAATAAAAAGTTATGAAGCTCATTTATAACAGGAAACAACGAAGCAAGGGGGGAATTCCAGAAGCTTGATGGTAAACAAAAAATTAAATAAACAACTGTCCACTAACAGTAAACTAATAGAATATTAGATTTCCATAGACCGGATATTAAAATAAAATATAAAACTAACTTTTGCCCTAAAAATCTCGGCAGACCAATGACCAGAGATTATCAAAAACGAAATAATAAGCGACAGAATCACTAACCTTCCCAAAGTGGATGATCCAAGTGTTGGTACTTACATATTTCTCTCGTTTCCGATCAACGATGCCAAGTTGGGGGTTTTCGTCGACCGCTGAAATGGAATGCAGGTCCGAGTTAGGCAGGACATAGTCATGAAAGCTATTTCCGTTTCCTTTCGTTTTATATACTGGAATTCTATCACAACTATAATAGAAATTAAGTTACAAAACCATTTTGTGATTTGCTGCTAAGTCAATCCTACGTCTCTTCATTTTAATCAAATTTTATGTTTGGATTTTAATACAGCAAAAAAAAAAAAAAAAAAATTTAATATAATATGTTACAGTTATAAGCATTAAACCTATTCATAACCAAATTCCATGCGTGGATTATAATACAGTAAAAAAGAAATTCAAGTTTTGAATATAATACCTTATAGTAATAAACATTAAAACAACAAATACTTCTCACAGCTACCATGGATCTCTTGTATACTTGCATCCTTTGTCGAAAGCAGTACTGCACATTGCCTGATTTGTGTCGCCAGCTAAATTGTCGTTGACATATTCAATATGAATCCCATTCCCTGTGCAAATGAGGTCAAACACGACAGAGGTCTTTCATGTTTAAGTCAAGGATGGAAGATGATTATAGAATATAATCAGAATTTGTCTTTACGGGAAAAAGTACTGCTTTAAATAACAACAACAACAACAAGAACAACAACCATAACAATAACAATAACAATAACAATAACAATAACAACAACAATAATAATAATAATAATAACATATGGAGCAATCCGGTATCACACAACAAACATGCAACATGGCTCCAGGAAGTCAAGGAAGAAGAAACAGGGAGAATAAAACAAAGATTCACAGAGATCACGACAGACACAGTCAGACACCAAATAAGAAAATGCCAAACTGGAAAGCCCCAGGGCCCGATGAAGTCCATGGATACTAGCTCAAAAACTTCAAGGCCCTACACCCACGAATAGCAGAACAACTCCAGCATTGTATCTCAAATCACCATGCACCCAAATGGATGACCACAGGAAGAACATCCTTAGTACAAAAAGACAGGAGTAAGGGAAATATAGCCAGTAACTACAGGCCTATCACCTGCCTACCAATAATGTGGAAGTTACTACATATATCATCAGTGAAAGGCTATACAAACTACCTAGAGGAGACCAAACACCATAGCCCCCACCAACAGAAAGGCTGCAGAAGGAAGTGTAGGGGCACAAAAGACCAGCTCCTGATAGACAAAATGGTAATGAAGAACAGTAGGAGAAGGAAAACCAACCTAAGCATGGCATGGATAGACTATAAGAAAGCCTTCGACATGATACCACACACATGGCTAAAAGAATGCCTGAAAATATATGGGGCAGAAGAAAATACCATCAGCTTCCTCAAAAATACAATGCGCAACTGGAATACAATACTTACAAGCTCTGGAATAAGATTAGCACAGGTTAATATCAGGAGAGGGATCTTCCAGGGCGACTCACTGTCCCCACTACTCTTCGTATTAGCCATGATTCCCATGACAAAAGTACTACAGAAGATGGATGCCGGGTACCAACTCAAGAAAAGAGGCAACAGAATCAACCATCTGATGTTCATGGACGACATCAAGCTGTATGGTAAGAGCATCAAGTAAATGATACCCTAATCCAGACTGTAAGGATTGTAACTGGGGACATCAGGATGGAGTTTGGAATAGAAAAATGCGCCTTAGTCAACATACAAAAAGGCAAAGTAACGAGAAATGAAGGGATAAAGCTACCAGATGGGAGCAACAACAAACACATAGATGAGACAGGATACAAATACCTGAGGATAATGGAAGGAGGAGATATAAAACACCAAGAGATGAAGGACACGATCAGGAAAGAATATAGGCAGAGACTCAAGGCGATACTCAAGTCAAAACTCAACGCCGGAAATATGATAAAAGCCATAAACACATGGGCAGTGCCAGTAATCAGATACAACGCAGGAATAGTGGAATGGACGAAGGCAAAACTCCGCAGCATAGATCAGAAAAAACAGGAAACATATGACAATACACAAAGCACTACACTCAAGAGCAAATACGGACAGGCTATACATAACGCGAAAGGAAGGAGGAGAGGACTACTAAGTATAGAGGACTGCGTCAACATCGAAAACAGAGCACTGGGCAATATATCTGAAAACCAATGAAGACGAGTGGCTAAAGAGAGCATGGGAAGAAGGACTAATAAAAGTAGACGAAGACCCAGAAATATACAGAGACAGGAGAAAAGACAGACAGAACAGAGTACTGGCACAACAAAACCAATGCACGGGCAATACATGAGACAGACTAAAGAACTAGCCAGCGATGACAATTGGCAATGGCTACAGAGGGGAGAGCTAAAGAAGGAAACTGAAGGAATGATAACAGCAGCACAAGATTAGGCCCTAAGAACCAGATATGTACAAAGAAAGATAGACGGAAATAACATCTCTCCCATATGTAGGAAGTGCAATACGAAAAATGAAACCATAAACCACATAGCAAGTGAATGCCCGGCACTCGCACAGAACCAGTACAAAAAGAGGCATGATTCAGTGGCAAAAGCCTCCACTGGAGCCTGTGCAAGAAACATCAGCTACCTTGCAGTAATAAGTGGTATGAGCACCAACCTGAAGGAGTGATAGAAAACGATCAGGCAAAGATCCTCTGGACTAGGGTATCAGAAGAATAGGGTGATTAGTGCAAGCAGACCAGACTTGACGTTGATTGACAAAGTCAAGAAGAAAGTATCACTCATTGATGTCGCAATACCATGGGACACCAGAGTTGAAGAGAAAGAGAGGGAAAAAATGGATAAGTATCAAGATCTGAAAGTAGAAATAAGAAGGATATGGGATATGCCAGTGGAAATCGTACCCATAATCATAGGAGCACTAGGCACGATCCCAAGATCCCTGAAAAGGAATCTAGAAAAACTAGAGGCTGAAGTAGCTCCAGGACTCATGCAGAAAAGTGTGATCCTAGAAACGGCACACATAGTAAGAAAAGTGATGGACTCCTAAGGAGGCAGGATGCAACCCGGAACCCCACACTATAAATACCACCCAGTCAAATTGGAGGACTGTGATAGAGCAGAAAATATAATATATAATAATAATATAATAATAATAATAATAATAATAATAATAATAATAATACCTCAATGGAATGCCAAAGAATCGAACCATGCACCCAAATGGATGACCACAGGAAGAACATCCTTACTGCAAAAAGACAAGAGTAAGGGAAATATAGACAGTAACTACAGGCCTATCACCTGCCTACCAATATGTGGAAGTTACTAACAGGTATCATCAGTGAAAGGCTAATACAACTACCAAGAGGAGACAAACACCATCCCCCACCAACAGAAAGGTTTTTTTTTTGCAGCAAGGAAGTGGTAGGGGCACAAAAGACCAGCTCCTGATAGACAAAATAGTAATGAAGAACAGTAGGAGAAGGAAAACCAACCTAAGCTGGCTGGATAGACTATAAGAAAGCCTTCGACATGATACCACACACGTGGCTAATAGAATGCCTGAAAATATATGGGGCAGAGGAAAACACCATCAGTTTTCCTCAAAATACAATGCGCAACTGGAATACAATACTTACAAGCTCTGGAATAAGATTAGCACAGGTTAATATCAGGTTGAGAAGGATCTTCCAGGGCGACTCACTGTCCCCACTACTCTTCGTAGTAGCCATGCTTTTTTTCATGACAAAAAAGTACTACAGAAGATGGATGCCGGGTACCAACTCAAGAAAAGAGGCAACAGAATCAACCATCTGATGTTCTTGGACGACATCAAGCTGTATGGTAAAAGCATCAAGGAAATAGATACCCTAATCCAGACTGTAAGGATTGTATCTGGGTACATCAGGATGGAGTTTGGAATAGAAAAATGCGCCTTAGTCAACATACAAAAAAAGGAACAAAGTAACGAGAACTGAAGGGATAAAGCTACCAGATGGGAGCAACATCAAACACATAGATGAGACAGGATACAAATACACTAGGAATAATGGAAGGAGGGGGGGATATAAAACACCAAGAGATGAAGGACACGATCAGGAAAGAATATATGCAGAGACTCAAGGCGATACTCAAGTCAAAACTCACGCTGAATCTGATAAAAGCCATAAACACATGGCAGTGCAGTAATCAGATACAGCGCAGGAATAGTGGAATGGACGAAGGCAGAACTCCGCAGCATAGACCAGAAAACTAGGAAACATATGACAATACACAAGCACTACACCCAAGAGCAAATACGGACAGACTATACATAACACGAAAGGAAGGAGGGAGAGGACTACTAAGTATAGAGGACTCCGTCATTATTGAGCAGAGAGCACTGGGGTCGTGCAATATTTATTTGAAAAACAATGAAAGACGATCGTGAGTGGCTAAAGAGTGCATGGGAAGAAAGGTAATAATAAAAAAGTAGACGAAGACCCAGAAAATCTACAGAGATAGGAAAATGACAGACAGAACAGAGGACTGGCACAACAAACCAATGCACGACAATACAAGAGACAGACTAAAGAACTAGCCAGCGATGACAATTGGCAATGGCTACAGAGGGGAGAGCTAAAGAAGGAAACTGAAGGAATGATAACAGCAGCACAAGATCAGGCCCTAAGAACCAGATATGTTCAAAGAACGATAGACGGAAATAACATCTCTCCCATATGTAGGAATTGCAATACGAAAAATTAAACAATAAACCACATAGCAAGCGAATGCC
>NC_061090.1:35912321-35914821 GCF_015104395.2 Macrobrachium nipponense
GTGTCAAATAAATTTTGAATAGTGTCAAGATAATCTATAAGCTGACTGGGGCTTAGCTGATCGATTAACTGATTAAAAATGAGAGAGAGAGAGAGAGAGAGAGAGAGAGAGAGAGAGAGAGAGAGAGAATCGCATTTACACCATAAGGCTTTTGACATTTTACCTCCATACCAGGAGATTGTTTGTGAAATGGCTGCATCCATTAATTTGATTAAAAATATATAAATGTTGAAAACCTCTGACGCTTCGTGTATAATAATTAATATTTTTGCCACATCTTGATATTAATCATTTGATAGTTTTCACCTTCTGTGCTGAGGTATCTTCTTTTACTTATGGTTAAATTAGATTAAATACAAGTCTTATCTAACTTGTTTCATAAAGTTCCAACATTCCAGTGTTAAAATTATTGAGTGACATATCAGCCTTCAGTTCCACAAGAGAAGGCCAGGTTAATCTATTTTAAAAAGTGACTATTTCTGTAACAGGTTGGCCTACTACTACACGATCTACTTGAGTAACATGAGATACAATTTTAAAAATATGTACAATATATATATATATATATATATATATATATATATATATATATATATATATATATATATATATATATATATATATGATAAAAAACGCTTGAAGCCGAAAAATATCTAACACAAATATAACCAGGACAACTTTTCTGACGACTGGGTACCTACCAGAATAAAAGAATTCAAACTGGTATAAACTAAAATATTTTCTAAACCCGTCTTTATTAATTTATTTTTCAAGAGGAAACCTGGCATAATATATTGTAGTTTCTAAATGAGGCACATTCAATGGGTTCTTCATGTAGCAAGTTGAAGACCAATTAAGATATAATTTGAAATCCGTTCACTGCAAAATCTTGCTATACACGCCTGGTACGTTGTCTGCTGCTGTCAGTGATCGTAATCTGAGACATTCAGAAGTTTGTACATTTCATGACAGTTTGAAGAACATTCTCTCTCTCTCTCTCTCTCTCTCTCTCTCTCTCTCTCTCTCTCCTACGTCCTCCAAAACACATTTCTCAATAAAATATCACTTTATCGTCTGTGTTTCGTCAGCATCCCCAATGCAACGTCGTTTTACTCAGCCCTCGTCAACTCTTATTCCAACTTTCGTAATGTTTCTCGAGAAGATGAAAGAGTTTCTTGCATCGCAATATTGTCTCTCTCCTCTCGAGGAGGTGGAACCTCTCTCAATTTTATACCGCTGATGATATTTAGTGTTGCGGTATTATCATCTTTATTCTGGGTCTTACTTTGGCTCTGGAAATCGTATAAGCATTTGAAGAGCTGTATCGTCTAGGGTATTGAGAGAGGCTGGTTTAACCCTGTAGAATAAGATTGCAATAAAAAATGACTTACAAAGATTCTGGTAACAGGACGACGGGAGGCAAATACTTTAAATATAATATCAACTGATATCATTTATCTAAAAAGGATTGATGACAACCCAAACCATCTCTTTAAACAAAGACAAGAGTCAATAAAAAAGGGTTTCTAACCATTAAAGAAAAATGGCCTGCAGCATTGTCAAGGAATCTGTATTATAAGGTACATAATATTTCTGATTTGCAAAAGGTCTGAGATACATTTCAAAATTTATGAAGATGAAAATAATTTTTTTTAAATAAAAAACAATGATCATTTTTTTAGTAAAAAGAAAAACGTCAATAGACATCTCCAAAAACAAGCAGTTGTCTCTTAGTAAACATTAATAACAAAAGATTTTGCAACAGTAATTAAGAAGTCTCATTTTCACCTGTTTATCTTTGCTTTTATTTACGGGTCCTCGGCAGAAAACACACCGTTCATTGTTTTCTCGGAATTGCTCTTCATCTGCCGTCAACATTACAAAGTTTAATTTTCCCTGGGCATAAGGACCAAGAGCCTTCAACTTCAACTTCAACTTCGGCAGCAAGCAACTTTTAAAGAGTCTTCAGAGTCTCCCAATTGACAGGTAATTAAAATCGAGGGGAAGACGAGGGTTTGATGAAGAGAAGAGAGGTTAAAATGAAAGTGAAATTGAGTGTCTGAGGGTTTTTTTACGTTTTGAAGACCACACCTGCTTTTATATACAAAGAAAGCTAAATAGTAAAACTCTCTCTCTCTCTCTCTCTCTCTCTCTCTCTCTCTCTCTCGTGGCACTACTGCTAACAGTGAATATGCCTCTCAGAAATTTAGCGGTTTCTATGGCCTTACGCAGATCAGAAATATTATGCACCATTAAACAACAGATTCCTTGACAATACTGCAGTTTATTCCCAAGGAAGGATCTCTATCTCTATCTCTTTCTCTATCTCTATCTCTCTCTCCAAATACGTTAGTAAGTTTTCGAACTCAAGCTGCTTCCACTATCCTGCCCACATCAGTTCTCGACTCGCTTGAACTAAGAGGGATTTAGGGATCGTTCGGGTCTCTCTGCCTGTGTGTTTACTATGCAGGGTTTTGTGCCGGGATTTGTTAAGCTGGAT
>NC_061090.1:35930852-35933352 GCF_015104395.2 Macrobrachium nipponense
CCTGTACTGGTACTTTTGTGAATAGGGAGTCTACGTCAAGGCTTAAAAGTTTTTATGTTGTGAAGTGGTATATGTGCTTCTCTGAATTTGTGACAAAAGTCTTCCGAATGTTTGATGTGACTGGGAGAAAAAGTGCCTAAAAAGGAGAAAGGAGGCCAGCTAACCATTTAGAAATTTTGTAATTGAAAAGCCTCCCGGCGCATGAAACGATGGGTCTGAATGGAAGATTGTTTTTGTGAGTTTGGGAAGACCATAAAAGTAGGGTAATTTATGATTAATTACTTTAAATTTCTCTATAGTTCAATACTCTTTTTGTCTTGGCCAATTTATCTTACTTTCCGCGAAAATTCTGTGGGAACGTTCTGGAGGGGATTTTTCGTCAGTTTTTCGTAAGTATTTGTGTCGCTAAGGAGCTGGTTGATTTTGTCGAGGTAGAAGTCTTTGTCCATTATTACAATTTTGCCGTCTTTGTCGGATCTACTTATTATAACATCTAACTTTTTTAGCGAGTGGATGGCTATCATGAATCTGCGGGGAACAGGATATTTCTTATGAAGGTCAGTTAAAGCATTTAGTAACACTCCTTTTAACATATCTCTTCACGGCTGTAGTTTTTGTCAGATATGAATTTATCAAAAGCCACTATGAAGTCTAGGTTGTTTTGCGGTCTGGCATAAGGGCAAAGGATAAGCCTAAATTTAAAACTAAATGTTGATTTACAGTAATGGGGGGTGTGGATAAGTTTAAAACTTTGTCTTGTTGTTCAAGATTATTCCATGCGCTATTATCTATTAGGTTATTTAACTTGCGTAAAAGTCTGTTGGAATGAGTCACGCTATTATAGGCAGCAATGTCGAACAGAAATGAAATCAGATACCTGTATATGTGGTCCGTAGTGAGGAGGCGAAGAATTAGATTGAGTTCCATATATCACTCTGCGTAGCACGAAGATGTTCGTTTCTCGTACTGGTGATTCTTTGGTCCAGGAAAATCTTGTGTGATAGAGGGAAGGGGTTTGATTGCAGAGTCCATCTCCCAAAACCGTACATTTTTGGAAGTACTTGTTCTTTGAGGCTGAAAAACCAAAAACACTTTTTGGAAGAATGCCTCAAAGAACAAGTACTTCCAAAAATGTACGGATTCGGGAGATGGACTCTGCAATCAAACCCCTTCCCTCTATCAACACAAGATTTTCCTGGAAGAAAGAATCACCAGTACGAGAAACGACATCTTCGTGCTACGCAGAGTGATATATGGAACTCAATCTAATCTTTGCCTCCTCACTACGGACCGCACATATACAGGTATCTGATTTCATTCTGTTCCGACATTGCTGCCTATAATAGCGTGACTCATTCCAAAAGACTTTTACGCAAGTTAAATAACCTAATAGATAATAGCGCATAGGAATAATCTTGAACAACAAGACAAAGTTTTAAACTTATCCAACACCCCCTTACTGTAAATCAACATTTAGTTTTAAATTTAGGCTTATCCTTTGCCCATTATGCCAGACCGCAAAAACAACCTAGACTTCATAGTGGCTTTTGATAAATTCATATCTGACAAAAACTACAGCCGTGAAGAGATATGTTTAAAAGGAGTGTTACTAAATGCTTTAACTGACCTTCATAAGAAATATCCTGTTCCCCAGCAGATTCATGATAGCCATCCACTCGCTAAAAAAGTTAGATGTTATAATAAGTGATCCGACAAAGACGGCAAAATTGTAATAATGGACAAGACTTCTACCTCGAAAAAATCAACCAGCTCCTTAGCGACACAAATACTTACGAAAAACTGACGAAAAATCCCCTCCAGAACGTTCCCACAGAATTTTTTCGGAAAGTAAGATTAATTGGCCAAGACAAAAAGAGTATTGAACTATTAGAGAAATTTAAAGTAATTAATCATAAATTACCCTACTTTTATGGTCTTCCCAAAACTCACAAAGACAATCTCCCATTCAGACCCATCGTTTCATGCGCCGGAGCTTTCAATTACAAAATTTTCTAAATGGTTAGCTGGCCTCCTTTCTCCTTTTTTAGGCACTTTTTCTCCCAGTCACATCAAACATTCGGAAGACTTTTGTCACAAATTCAGAGAAGCACATATACCACTTCACAACATAAAACTTTTAAGCCTTGACGTAGACTCCCTATTCACAAAAGTACCAGTACAGGACGTTCTTCAGTTTTTAAGGAAAAATTATCCCCCTATTCAGATCATTTCCCTTTGGCACTTGACAAAATAATAAAGTTAGTTGAATTATGTGCATCTATAACGTATTTTCATTCGGGGAATCATTCTACAAGCAAAAATTCGGGTGTAGTATGGGTAGTCCTTTAAGTGCTATTTTAGCAATCTGTACATGGAATACTTTGAAACTACAGTAATAAATGCAATAAAACCCAAAAACATGCTGTGGATGAGATACGTGGGATGACATACTAACATTTTTGGGATAATAAGTGGGGTAATTTTAATGAATTCCTCTCAA
>NC_061090.1:35935852-35946989 GCF_015104395.2 Macrobrachium nipponense
ATAATTTAAAAATGTATCCTCTTGGTTAATGATTTGTTAAATCAAACACGTTTAAAATATTAATAAGAGCCCTTTCAACTACTCTGCGTCTACTTGCGTTATTATCTTTGTAAATTACTCTCGCTCCTTCCCAGTCAATTACATGCCCTAACTCTAACGTATGTCTGGCAACCGAACAATATTTCGATCCCAACCTACATGATCGCTTATGTTCCTCTAATCTTAAACCTAATCCCCTGCCTGATTCCCCATAATAACATTATTGCAATCTTTACACGGTACCACATAAACCCCAACGTCGTCTTTCCTTTCTTTTTCATGATTCCTAATCAACTTTGATTTTAATGAGGTATTATACCTAAAAGCTAAATCCAACCTATTTTCTCTATTCTGTTTTAATAAATGTTGCACCTTCCCTCCAAACTATGATGATAAGGAAGCGGAATACACTGATTACTTTTAATTCATATTTCCCGTCGGTGGATTATAAAAGTTTTTCTAGCGTTGGTAAAACGCTTGGTCAATAAAATATTTTGGGTATCCAAGTCTCGTGAAAACCTCTCTTATATGTTTCATTTTCCTTGTCTATGTACTGTGGATCACAAATCCGAAGCCCTCTCGTTACCATGTTGACGATTATATTAGATTTTATACGTTGGCTATGGTGTGAATAAAAATGAATGTACATTTCTGCGTTGGTGTCTTTTCTGTATACACTAAATGTAAAGTTAAAACAAGTAACAGGGTCATGGTGAACCAAAACGTCTAGAAATGGCAAATTATTGTCGACCTTAAATTCAACTGAAAAGTTATTGGATGGCATCAAGTTATTAACAAATTCTAAAAAACTATTAAACTGAATAACACTGCCTTTATAAATCAAAAAGATATCGTCAACACATCTGACCCATAGAAAAGGCTTAATGTCCTCAGGACAACGGCTAACTAAATCAGCTTCAAACAATTCCATGCACAAATTGGCCAACACTGGAGATAATGGTGACCCCATAGCTATTCCGAAGTTTTGTCGGTAACCCTGCCCTCTGAAGCTAAATACAGTGAGTTAATACAAAGCTTAATCAAATCAATTAAAATGTCAACAGGAATTTGTTGGATTAAAGGACCGCCTCCCTTTCTTTTTCCTTGAGTTTGTTTGAAACGAAATCTAATGGGAGATTTGTAAATAATGCATATTAAAGTCTAAACTAATCATTTTACCATCACAATGGCCTATATTCCGTATTCTCTCAATAAAATCTGATGAATGACGTAAATGAGAAGGGGAGAATTTACCCAAGAAATTACTCAGAATCGTAGCTAACCATTTAGCCAACTTTGACTGAGGAGCTCCACACGTTGACACTATGGGTCTCAATGGCCACCCCGTTTGTGTGCTTTAGGTATGCCATAAAAAATATGGAAAGGAACGGATTCTTATCAGAAGTCATTTTAAGTAAATTATCCCGCAAATCTCTATCCATGACCCGGCTGCTGATAGCCTTAAGCTGCATATTAAATATTTCTGTATTTCACTAATCGAAGGAATCGATACAAGCTTCGTATAGCATTTTTCATCATCCAATAATCTCAAAATCTTATTATTGTAATCATCAATGTTCATCATAACAACTGCCCCACCCTTATCTGCCTTCATAATTTTGAAACTTCTTTATTTTCTACCCAAACCTGCTAATCGCATCTTCTGTGTCTGCGGGGTAACACTGTTTCTGTGGTTCAATATGATTAGTTTACAAATGTCACATTAGATTTCGTTTTAAACAAACTCAAGGTAAAAAAAAGGGAGGGTACCTTTAATCCACAAATTCCCTGTTGACATTTTAATTGATTTGATTAGATTTGTGTTAACTCAACTGTATTTAGCTTCAGAGGGCAGGGTTACCGACCGACAAAACTTCGGAATTGCTATGGGGTCACCATTATCTCCAGTGTTGGCCAATTTGTGCATGGAATTGTTTGAAGCTGATTTAGTTAGCCGAGTTGTCCTGAGGACATTAAGCCTTTTCTATGGGTCAGACATGTTTGACGATATCTTTTTGATTTATAAAGGTAGTGTTATTCAGTTTAATCGTTTTTTAGAATTTGTTAATAACTTGATGTTTCCATCCATTAACTTTTCAGTTGAATTTGAGTCGACAATAATTTGCCATTTCTGGACGTTCTGGCCACCATGACCCTGTTACTTTAACTTTACCATTCCAGTGTTATACAGAAAAGACACCAAATGCAGGAAAGAAATGTACATTCACATTTTTAATTCTTAACCCATAGCCAACGCATAAAATCTAATGTAATCGTCACGTGGTAACGAGAGGGCTTCAGATTTGTTATCCACAGTACATAGTACAAGGAAATGAAACATATAAGAGAGGTTTTCACGAGACTTGGATACCCAAAATATTTTACTGACCAAGCGTTTACCAACGCTAGAAAAAACTTTTATAATCCGACCGGGAAATATGAATTTAAAAGTATCAGTGTATTCTGCTTTCTTATCATCATAGTTTGGAAAAAGTGCAACATTTATTAAAACAGAATAGAGAAAATAGGTTGGATTTAGCTTTTAGGTATAATACCTCGTTAAAATCAAAGTTGATTAGGAATCATGAAAAAGAAAGGAAAGACGACGTTGGGGTTTATGTGGTACCGTGTAAAGATTGCAATAATTGTTATTAAGGGGAATCAGGCAGGGGATTAGGTATAAGATTAGAGGAACATAAGCGATCATGTAGGTTGGGATCGAAATATAGTTCATTTTGTTAGCCAGACATACGTTAGAGTTAGGGCATGTAATTGACTGGGAAGGAACGAGAGTAATTTACAAAGATAATAACGTAAGTAGACGCAGAGTTGATGAAGGGGCTCTTATTAATATTTTAAACGTGTTTGATTTTAACAAATCATTTACCCAAGAGGATACATTTTTAAATTATTTGGTTCTTAAAACTGTAAATATTAGTACAGACGTTGTTTGCACCACCTACTGCCTAGGTTGTGTCTCTTTCTCCTGCCCAAGCATTGGAAGGAAGAATCCCCATTGCAGGTGCCGATGCAGAAGTTTTGGACGGAGGGAACAGCCGAACACACAGAGGAGGTAGTTCAACCACGACGATCGGCTCGTCTTTTGGCCAGACATTTGAACGAGGGGTAATAACACGATTGAGATAGTTTGTTTTGGTTGTTATCTCCCTTGGAGACGTTTCCAGAGTCCTGTCTGTTCTTCATAACTTTTTTTGTATATATTTTCTTAAAAGAAAAATTAGTACGGCTGATGAGTTCTACTGATGAAGTAGACGAAAGCTCCGTGTTTTATGTATTTTATACACATTTTACATAATTGTGGACTTTGATTACTTCAAGATTTTCCACTCAATAGTCATTTTTTGAGATATATATGATGATGTAGAGATTATATATATATATATAATATATTATATATATATATATATATATATATATATATATATATATATATATATATATATATATATATATATATATATACATACACATACGCACGCACACACATATATATGTATGTGTATATATATATATATATATATATATATATATATATATATATATATATATATATATATATATATATATATATATATATATCATATATATATATATATATATATATATATATATATATATATATATATATATATATATATATATATATATATATATATATATATATATATATATATATATATATATCATAGATATATATATATATATATATCTATATATATATATATGATATATATATATATAATAGATATAGATATATATCTATATATATAATATATATACATACATACTAAGAAAATATTTAATTATAAATGTTCTTAGATATATCTGTTCGTTCGTGTATGCATACTAATTCTAATTCGTAAGGTTAACGAACCACTAAAACTTACATTATTTTGGAAAATATATATTTTTAAGGAGTGAATATTGTTCACACATATCAAAGTGTTTTTAGATATTAAAGAATACACAGTGATTAGGTACTTCAAAAGTATTCGACTGTGGAAAAAAACAGCGATAAAAACTTTTTTATTCAGAAACTTCTGAAAGCCTTGGATCCACTCTCTCTCTCTCTCTCTCTCTCTCTCTCTCTCTCTCTCTCTCTCTCTCTCAGGGGCAGAGGCCAGTGAGACCTCCAGTCCAATGCCTTTTCTGTTTTATTCCAAAAAGAATTATCTCTCTCTCTCTCTCTCTCTCTCTCTCTCTCTCTCTCTCTCTCTCTCTCTCTCTCTCTCCTGGCCCTAAGAGTATGCAAATCGCTTCCATTGGAATGTAAAATGAGGAACTCTTTATCATTTCCATTTTAGGAACTTCTCTCTCGCCCTTTCCGAAAACTTTTCCGACTTTTTATTTTTAACTATTGTTTCAGGAAAGTTCGTCCCATATTTTTCTCTCCAAGGTCAAAGGTCAGAGACTGAAGGTCTCGCAGTTTCTGTAACTGTTACGTAATGTATCTTTGCTATGGGGCGTTCAATAGCGAATATATACTTTAATTCGTCTTTTTTCGTGTTGGCATGCGTGTATGTATGTTTGTGTGCGCGCGTGTATGTCTTGTTCGTTTTACCTATAAGCACAGATGAATTACAAATTCATTCGAGCATCCATTCAAGGACTAAAATAAATCTTGACAATATTTCACCTATTCGTTTTCATATTGCTTTTTTTATTAGAAATCTATAATCACTTGATTAATGACTTATGGGTATTTTTATTCTATTGTTAGACTAACACGTTCTCTGAAAGATTTGTACGAGGCTTGTAATGGTAATCGCTTCATAGCAAAGAATTACGAGTTAAAGGAAAGGAAAACGCATCTTCGAGAAGTTCTGCAGCACGGATGCTTTCGCGCGTGTGTTGGGAGCGCCTGTTCTCATGACGGTACTAGAATCGGCAGGAGCTTTGTGGAACTTGACAGGCACCGACGTGACGTGAGAAACGCCGCAATTTCTGATGCAATACCTCGTCTAGATTCTTCTAAGAAGTTCCGGTAATCTTGGTAGTCTGTGACGTTCGCCGTAGGCCCCGCCCCCAGAATGCCGTATAAATACGGACGGACGAAGTAGAAGGAGATCTCAGTTAGTCACGAGTAAAAATCATCAGTTATCACGGAGTAAGGGAGATCATCAGTTAGTCACAGAGTAAGAGATCATCAGTAAGAGCCACAGATCAGATTATCAGTGACAGATGAGCAGCAGGGATCGTCAGAGAGAGATAAGAGAAGAAGGAACCAACGAAGGATCAGAGAGGAAAAGGCGCTCGACAGAGTGGACGACCGAGTTATTTCGACGTAGAGCAAGACTTCGGAGAAGAAACATTCTGCAAGAGGTTTAGAGAAGTTCCTGCCCTTCAAAGTATCAAGAATAGACATTATATTCTGCAATACGGAGTCAAGAAGACGTCTGCAATCGCTGTTCTCCTTTAGTGAAGCCATCGCTTCGAGTTCATGCATTGTAAGATTTTGCCTTTTTTATGCAAATAGTAGATACCATTCTGCATTTATCTTTGTTAGTAAGCTTGTAAATAAGCCTTTGTTGTGTTAGTGTTTCTTTCTATATTCGTATCCACAGTTTCGACTGTTGGTGTTAAATTCTTTTTGTTTTTCATTATAACGAACTTGGAGCGGACCTCTCTCGGTTCGTAACAAATCTCCAATCCTTTATAATATTAGAGTGAATAGGGTAACATTACATGATTCTTACCTCAAAATAAAATATTCACAATACCTTCCTTAAAAATAAAGGAGTGCTAAAAATAATGCACTTATTAATATCATGGTTGCCCGCATCATATATATAAAAACATCTGGAAGGTAAGTGACATCAGAAACGCCTCTTTTATTCTAATGCAAAATTGGACTTTTATGCGTCCCAGAACAACGATGTGTGTGTTAAGGCTTCTCTAATGGAATAGAGTCCGAGATAAAATGATAGGAAAATTACATGCAGATAAATTGGAGTAGGTGTTTATTACTCTCTCTCTCTCTCTCTCTCTCTCTCTCTCTCTCTCTCTCTCTCTCTCTCTCTCCGCGTCCATTACTATAGTGTACTACAATCACTTCAGATTAGGCTGCATTTCTTGAACGTATGATAATACAGTTAAACTACATTAATACCCTAAATTTTTTATGAGTGACAACATTATCCACAATGTTGATGAACGATTAAACAGCTAAATCATAATCAAAATAGTAATATTTTACCTAATATATTATGGTAATCTACACCGGAAACACAGTGAGAAAAGGATCTGGTAAGCGAATGATTCGTCATTATTTAAATGACTTTACGTGAGAATCTGTGAGATCAGAATTGCAGTCGAACATCAACAAAAAGAAGAAGAGATACGTAAGAATCTATGAGACCAAAACCGCAGCCGAAATTAAAAACAACAACAATAACAAGAGGGAAGTAAATAAAGGGATTCAGGGATAAGAATCTGTGATATCAGAACTACAGTCGAATATTAGCAAATAGAAGAAGAGTTACGTAAGAATCTGTGAGACCAGAACCGCAATTAACAAGAAGAAGAGAGTGAAGTAAACAAAGTGATTCAACGGAGAGTCCAACAATGATATGCAGAGTCTAACAGTACTGACGACGATACGGTGGAATCATCGAGCTGTCCTGATTGAAAAAGTTCCATGCGCATTTGCAAATCACCTCCACCATAATATTGCTTAACGCGGAAAGTTAAATTGGTATTCTGACCCAGAATGTTTGAGTGAAAACCAGTACGGAATGGACCTTTGTAATGCAAAGGAACCTGGGAATATGTTGTAATTTTTCCGACACACTTATGATATCGTGTTCTTGTTATACAACCTGCGTTGGCAGTACCTATTTGATGTGAGTTTGAAAAGCATAAAATGTTTTTCTTGATGTATTCACGTGATTTGGGATGTATAAAGGATTTCCCCATTATAATAGCTGTATTTGAATTTAGATAAAAAAAGTAGATCATGAATATGTTATGTATAATATATATATATGTATGTATATATATATATATATATATATATATATATATATATATATATATATATATATATATATATATATATAGAGAGAGAGAGAGAGAGAGGAGAGAGAGAGAGAGAGAGAGAGAGAGAGAGAGAGAGAGTTTTGTCTACAGTCTACACTGAAAAAGAGAAAAAAGAAGTTCGACTGTGATCTTTCTCTTACAGTCAAGACTGGACCTTGACAAAGAAAACTCCAGCATTCAGCACTCATTTCTGTTCACACATTCACAGATCTTGAATTTATGCTTACATTAAATTCCACTTCCCTACTGCCTTCCTCTCCTCCCAGGGGACTTGACATTCGCCTCCATACATTGCTGTTCTTTCGAGCCGTTGATAAACGGCCACTACTGCTCTTTAATCTAGGGCAACCTTTGGGAAATGACGTCGAGGGGGACCTACAATATTTCTTTGGGACTGAGGACTCAGAACTGCTAGAAATGTTTGGAAAGGAAATGTAATTGCTAAAGAGGTTTCTGCTTTAAATGTAGGATATATTGCAAGAAGAATTAGATTTAAGTGTAGGACATAGTACTGAAAGGATTACAGATTTAAATGTAGGATATATTACAAGAAGGATTACAGATTTAAGTGTGGGACATAGTACTAAAAGGATTACATATTTAAGAGTAGAACATAGTACTAAAAGGATTACAGTTTTAAATGCAGGATTACAAGAAGGATTACAGATTTAAATGGTGGATATATTACAAGAGCGATTACAGATTTCAGTGTAGGACATAGTACTAAAAGGTATACATATTTAGATATAGGATATATCACAAGAAAGATTACAGATTTAAGTGTGGGATATAGTACTAAAAGGGTTACAGATTTTAAAATGTAGGATATATTACAAGAAGGATTACAGATTTAAGTGTGGGACATAGTACTAAAAGGATTATAGATTTAAATGTAGGATATATTACAAGAAGGATTACAGATTCAAGTGTAGGACACAGTACTAAAAGGATTACAGATTTAAATGTAGGATATATTACAAGAAGGATTACAGATTTAAGTGTAGGACATAGTACTAAAAGGATTACAGATTTAAATGTAGGATATATTACAAAGGATTACAGAATCAAGTGTAGGACACAGTACTAAAAGGATTACAGATTTAAATGCAGGATATATTACAAGGAGGATTAAAGACTTAAGTGGAGGACATAGTACAAGGATGATTACAGATGTAAAAATGTAGCATATATTACTAAAAGGATTTTTGGGGTACACTGACGGCACTACGCATTCTATGGGGAATTTTACCTTATAGGTTTATTACTGCAAAATGGGTTAAAGTCGTAGGTAAACCATTGCAAATTTTAAGAAAGAAAATAGGCAAAATTCTGTCCCATTACAGAATACCTTTATATATTTCTCATTCATATAATAACCCTTCAAGTTAGCTAGTTAATAAAAAGTTGTTTTCATGTCCTGTAAAAGAACGAAGATTCCTGAACATTTTTTTTTTATTTGCTCAACGTAATTTCATTACGTCTTTTCCTGTTTCTAAGGCAAAGCTTTTATCTTTAGAGTAACTGATTTAATTAAGAAACAAGGTCAAAGATGCACACCCTATTACCCCTGAAAACAAGAAAAGTGGGAGAAGCAAAACGGTTTTTTTACGTTATTGATTAAAAAAATTTTATATTATTACTTTCACGTGAACTGAGAACAAAAATCCTTCTTTTGGGAAGTTATATTCTATATTCCTCTTAGATACGAAAGGATTAACAAAAACCTAAGTAAACATAAAACACTCTCTTGGGAAAAGAAATATTCAAAAAAAAAATTCGAAATTCCTCTTAGCCACGAAGGATTAACAGAAACCTTAAGTGAACAGAAAAAAATGCTCTATAAGATAAAAAAAAAAATAAATAAATAAATAAAATAAAAAGCCAAGTTCCTCTTAGTCACGAAAGAATAATGGAAATCTTTTGTAATCTCAGAAAAAACACTTCCTTAGGAAAAGGAATATATAAATAAAAAACGCTATATTCTTCTTAGCCCCAAAGGAATAATAGAAATCTTACGTAATTAAAAAAAAAAAAACTCTTTCTTATGAGAAACGTATATAGAGAAAAAATCTTGGATTCCTCGCACCCACAAAGTAATAACAGAAAGCGTTAAAGAATCACATTTCTATCAGCCCAGACCAGTTGTTCGTAAGGCGCATGCGTCGCAACTCGTCAGAATCACATTACTGACGTCGACCCGTTCGCGAATATGACTCGCTTTGACGAATCTGCATTGGAAATTAATAAGACTCAAGCAGAGGAAGTCCCGAGATGTGATGGAATGAGATACACTTAAACCTGGAATGTTTAACGTAGGGTACGAGGAGATGCCAATTGCCAATGGGACAAGTTCCTGATGGGATCCTTTTCTTGCTGAGACCTAAATAAGTCTTTTAAAAAAAGGAGTGAAATAAGCAACACAGGCGTAGAAAGATCTATAAGATGCAGAAGGAAGCAGCGGCAGATGTCCAAATTTTAGCTGCACAGCGAAACAAACAGTCTACAATTATGGGATCATGGACCATTAGGTCTTTAAAACTGACTGTATAGATAGCAGCTGCCTAGTTCATAGACACTCTTTATAAACCATTAGCACTCTGCTGGTATACAGGGCACATTAATCAATCAGCGCGAAACGCCCATTGTACTATCACAAAGAATTAGCAGAAGAGTTTGTATACTCATGATAACTGCAAAAATGTTCCGAAAATTACACGGGACCCACATTAGCACGAATCTCAGTAATGCAAACGACATTTCCTAAGAACAAGTGGATGGCCCATTACAATTCCTTTCGGTTCTGTTCTGGCGTGAGCTTGCGTCGTGCATATTCATGAGCGCGGAACTGTGATATTGCGTTTTGTTGTCCTTCCTCTGCAGTGTGAATGAGGCTGCCTTTATGAGATGATAATGATCAGCTGGATGCTTTGTCTCGCTGGGGAACGGACAAATAAAAGCTGGATATTGCTGGTGCTTTAGTAAAGAATAAATGTTCTACGAATGAGTTTCTTTACGAGTTAATTACTATACGGTTGAGTCAATAACATTACTCCCTTTTGCAAGAATGAATTTATGAGTATATAGGTATTTTGGACCGCAAATCCAGTACCCATTCGGTAAAACTGGTGCCAAATCTAACTTGCACTGCCCAATTGTCAGTTTAATTAAAAGTCATATCAAATTATCAATATATTTATTCATATATTTATTCATTCATCTGTTTGATATTGCGATATTTCAATGCTGTAGCATAGTAAGATACCTTAATCACCGAACGAAAATATCAAAAATTTCAGACCACTAGGGAAAATAAAACTTCCACGAAAACGAAATTAAATTCGCACTGCTCCAGAAATTAAGGAACTAATCCAGTGTAGAAAAACGACAGTTATCATCAACATTAATTGAAGGCGCAAAAGACCAAGTATTTTCCAGACATTATGCAAATCTCTTCTAGTTCAGGATTAAAAGATAAAAACAGCGGATGACTAAGACTTAAGCCTTTACTTCAAATTCATTGCAACAGAATTAAAAGCATTATATTGCTTAGTATCACTTAAGTCGACATTTGTATAAATTCCCTCAGAGAAATCATGCAAAATAAGTTAGTCCTTATTTAAACCGATTTATACAAATGATTAAAATCGTATTTTTTTCTGAATCAAATCAAAATTTCCATAAAATTTTATGAAAAAAAATTATTTACAGTAATAATGAAGATAAAATAACATTAGATTTAACGGAATAAATCAAAGCCTTAATTTCTTTAAATCAGTATTATGTAGTAACGAGTCACAGAGAGAGAGAGAGAGAGAGAGAGAGAGAGAGAGAGAGAGAGAGAGAGAGAGAGAGATAATTACCTTTATAATGCATAGATACTGATTCGAATCTAGGAGCAGGGAACTGACTTGCTGAGAGAGAGAGAGAGAGAGAGAGAGAGAGAGAGAGAGAGAGAGAGAGAGGAAATACGAATAGAAAGCAACCACAGAGTTGATACCATACCCGAAAACTAAATACAAGACTCTTTGAAATATAAAAG
>NC_061090.1:35947489-35969989 GCF_015104395.2 Macrobrachium nipponense
TTTTACCTTTGATCTGGTGCGTAAAAGCCAGCAAAGGCATTGGATTGGAAATTCTTCTTATACCCTATGCTCTTGGAAAACAGAGAGAGAGAGGAGAGAGAATGAGACCGAGAGGAGAATGATGAAAGATCGCGATGGAAGAGAGAGGAGGTGAAGAGAGATGAAGGACAGCGTTTAACATTTGTTATAATTTTTTATACAAGCGCAAAAAACACGGATAAAATACAAGGCTTCATTGGATTCCGAAAGTGCTCAACCGGCGGCATCTGCACCATCGGGAATGGAGGACGATGAGAAGAGGGACGATGGAACAGTGAGTGCGGTGACAGAGATCCTGGAGACGCAGGAGATGAGAGAGGTGATTTGTTATCTTTTCACTTTCAAGCAAGCAAAAGGCAATGCGGACCGAGGGGTCTTATCAGCCGTTGCTCTTGTCAAGAGAGATATAAAGAATACATAAACCGCAGCAAAAAATAAACTAATTCATCATATTCGGCTGAACCTTATGGAAGACGATTTTGAGTCAAGATGAGAACAGGAAAATCGCTTTCTCTTTTCTTCTTCTGTTCTTCAGTTCCGTTGAGGGAAACTAAAATAAGAAAAAAAAACGGGGACGGACGGTGAAAGTGGAATCGAATTCCCCTTCGGAAAACAAGATTTATACTTTTGCCTCCCTAAACTCGGATTTTGTGGAGGGCGATATATATTCCATCGTCTTTATATCAAAGTAAAAACAATATACCCACGGTCTGGTTTGATTCATTGACGATAATAAAATAAGATTATTATCCATATTTAATTTGACTTGTAAATGGTAAATATCGAATTCATTTGAAGAATATAAAACAATGACAGTATAATTCACGGCGTTATAAGTATATGTTAATAGGCATTAGAAATAATAATTTTCGTTTGGCTGGGAATTAATCTGTTCTAGGATCAGTTGGCAGTTGCCCATTTAATCTTCGATATGTATTAGATAAAAAACGTTGTAATATAATACATATATGCATATAAATATATTAAAATTTAAGCAGCTATACATCGCAAAAGGGCGGAAATTCTATTTCGACTAAAAAAAAAATCACCAGACGGAAAATATTACAAACAAAGCTTTGTTAATGTGGAATCAAAATCAAAACAGTGGCCTCGAATATTAAAAGCATCGTGGGAATACTGCATTATGATAAAACTCGTGGCTAATTTGGCCCTTTTATTTTTGGCAAGTTGAATGGAATATTCCCCAGAATATTCAAGTTACCCTCAGTCGTCATTTGAATACAAAAAGGTAATCAGGGCGTTCTATGTCGCTTGTTAGCATCTGTTCATTTGGGTTTTGTTCGCGGCAACAGTGAATGTAAAAATGGCGACACAATCGAGGGGTTTTCTGTACAGCGCATGATAATCAAGGCAACGGAAACTATAGATCCTATCTAATAGGGTGGTCTCCGGTATAATATGTTACGAGCCGAGAACCCCATAAAAAACTATCCCACCGGCCGTGGTAAAAAGGTTTAAAAATTAAAATAAAATAAATAATAAATTAAATTGATTGAAAAATAAGGGAAAAAGGAAACAAGAATTGTTATTTGTGCCTTACCTGGTTATATTAACATTTTCAACATGGGAAAAAATTGGACACTCCTCTCTCTCGTCTTCTTTCTCGTCTCGTCTCTCCCTCCTCTCTCTCTCTCTTACTCTAACCCCACACCTGTTCATATTTAATTCCTCTTCGCCCGACACCTTTCGTTTATAATAATTTAAGTTAACACAAAGACTATACGCATAATTTTATAAATGAAAATGGTTAATAAAAAAAACCCGAATGAAAAAAAAGCTTACAGAAAAACGAGGTTAGGTATCAGGTGGAATTCACAGACCAAAAAGGAAGGAAAGAAAACAATAGTAGATGAGGCATTAGGATTTTAAAAAACCTTTTCTAATCCCAAAGGAAAAATTTGCTTAACGACAAGTATCGTCTTTGTATTAAAGCTAAATTATTATAAACGAAAGTAGGCGAGGAGGAATTATATGAAGATGTGTGAGGTTAAGAGTAAGAGAGAGGAGAGGAGAGAGAAGGAAAGAGAGGAGAGAGCAGGATAAGAGAGAGAGCGGACGACGAGAGAGAGAGAAAGAAAATGTTCATTTCATGTTTGAAAATGTTAAAATAAACAGGGTAAGGCAAAAAAAAAAAATAAAATAACAAGTTTATTTCTTCTCATCAACTAATTTATATTATCATTCAATTAACTTTTACCAGTTCTTTTTGTTATATATGCCACATAACACCACTGCAGGGGTTGGTTGCTGCAGGTAGTGGCAAGACCCAACATAAGGTCTCTCCGCGCCTCTCTGTCTCTCTCTCTTCCTCTCTCTCCTCTCTCTCCTCTCTCTACTCTCTCAATAATTACGTCGTTAAGAATAGGAAAAGTATACTTTATAGAAAATGGGTGTTGTAATAATCTATTTAATCTATTATCTATTTGGTTCCCACATTCTATAGAAGACAATTGAATTCAAACTTGGAAGAAAACAAAATAATCTGAAATAGAAGATGAAATGTTTAATGAATGCCTAAATGATTTTTCAAAACAGATTAAACAACCAGAAAACTAAATGAAACAACTTAAACATACCTATGACACACACACACAAACACAAAGAAAACTACGTTTAAAAATTCACTGGTAGGCTATTGGACCCCTCTCCCCTTGGGCACGTAGTGTCTACAAGCTTTAGACAGTAATTTACGATTTTGGTTCCAATTATTTTACCATTTCTGAACATACGCTTCTGCATTCGTACATCAACAAATAAAGCCACAGTAATATCTTTCATACGGGGAACGAATGAGTTGAAATTATATGTTTTCTCTTTGAATAAAAGATAAATAAATAAAGTCATAAGTTCATTCAGTCTAGGAAAATCATGGCGATTTGACCATTACCAAATATTTTCATAAATCCGGAAATTTCTGGACTTTGATTTAGGGGAACGTAAAAACGTTTTCATTATTGTGAACCGGTCATTTGGTTGTTCGTTTTATTGTTTTTTTTTTTTTGTTTTTTTTAGGTGGTCGTTAAATGTGGTCGAATATAAGGTGTATTTCATGGTGGTTGTGTATTTTGTGTATTAAACAGAATTTTTATTTTTAAATTTTAAATTTGACTAGTAAATGGGAGTGCTTTCCTCGAAGATCATTTGATGTGTTCGGGTTAGGGTTTGGAAAATTCTATTATATTATATATATATATATATTATATATATATAATATATATATATATCTATATATATTAATACTATACTATATTAATTTATACGTATACGTATTACGTATACGTTATACGGTATTACAATATACAGTTATACATATACATATACATATATATATGTATATTATATCGAATTGATATATATATTATATATATATATCTATATAATATAATCTATATATATATATATATACTGATATATACAATGTAATAACATATATTAACATATAATAGATATAATAATTACATATATACATTCGTATAATCATAAAATAAAGATAATAAATATATATATACGTATATACATTTTATAATAAAATATATACTATTACTAACTATACATATATATACACAAACACACCATATATTATATTATATAAATATATAATATATATATATATATATATATAATTATATTCCATATATATTACATACTGTAATCTACATATAAACGATATATATATATCTAATAATATATATAATGTAATATGTAAATAATGTATCTGTATATGTAATAATGTTAATCTATATATTATCTATAATTATATCTATTATATAATCTATATATATATAGATAACATATAATATATTGTGTAATGATTGTATATGTATATGTAATTATATATTATATATATTATATATATATATATATATATATATTATATATATATATATATATAGATATATAAATATATACATAAGGACATCAAAGACTTGATAAAAGGGTCTAAATTTATTGCCCGGACGTTTCGTTAATGTCCTTCATTACATTTCGGATCGGGGCTGTACAAAATAAATAACATAAAAATAAATTACAATAAAGCCATGAGAAGAATTTGAGATTTAAAAAGTTGCCACAATGAATATTTATTTTAAAAATATTAAAACTAAAAATCCTAAAAGGACACCCTTTCCTTTAAAAACAAAAAACGTAAACTTAAACAGGAACAAAAATTATTTAAAATTAAGTAAAAAAAAAAAAAAAAAAAAAAAAAAAAAAAAAATGAGAATATATTCAATTAAAGTGAAGAAATGGACCAACCTATGCAGCGGCAATGCCAAGACTGGAGATAAAAGGAAGAACTAAAGAGAAGGAGGGTACTGTGTGCCAGCAGAGGTTTGGGCTGTTCAAACACGGGGACGAGTCGATAAATCATTAACGATTCTAAGATTGTTAAATCGTGGCTGCTGGAAGCTCGTTACCTTACAACTGTAAAGTCCTTGTTTTCAATGGAGGTTTTACATAATTTTCGGGATGATTTTCTAATATTAGAAAAAAATCTGGGTTTGTTTGCAATTTTTGCTGACCTGTCCTATAACGTTACTCCACGATGTTGAAATCTCTAGGCGTAAATTCCTTAGAATGCCTCCTGGTGGATTCCCAAATAATAAGTTCCTAAAACATTACCAATTAGGTAGGAACGAATATAAGCTATTACACACCACCCGGAGGTGACATATAAGGGCCCAACAACGATCTTTAAACAAAAACAAAAAACTTGGAATAAGGGACCCTAATGGTAAACAGGATTAACGGTAATGGGAATCAAATGAACCGTAATAGCTCCCAAACTTTATTTCTGGATCTGTTGGGGAAAATGTTTTCCATAAAAGTTATCACTTAAATTTAAAAGGGAAACCTAGCATAAAAATTCAGTTAGGGAAAACATTAAAAGAATTAGTTATTTGTTAGGGGTGGTACTGTGGGTCTACAAGCAATCGCAGCTTGTCCCTTTCCCACAAGCCAAGCCCGGGACGGTGTCTTAATGGCCCAGTTCAGATGGGAAAAAAAACAAAAGCCCACCAGGTTTTCTTAAAATAATTTGCATAAAAAGGAAAAGGCGATTCTCATCTTGGAACCAGAAACCAATCAGAAGTTTAGTGTAAGAGGCCCACTGTGGAGGAGAGGTAAAAACAGAATTAATTTTAAAATTAAAAGAACAGAAATTATAGAAATTTAACCCCTAAAGCCCCAGTGAAACGTTCTTTTCCTAAAAATCGGGGCGTTTAAAAATTCAAAAATTATTTATTTTGGCTTTTAAAAACAAGGGACGTCCTTAAAAAAGAAAGATGATTTCCATTTTCTTTTTCCAGAGTTAAACTTAACATTGGGGAATGTTGTACATTTATAAAAATCAAGAAAGGAATCCAGCATCATTAATTACCGTCAAAAAAGGGACAAACGGTATCATCAACAATACCTACATAGAAAAAGGGGGGCGGCAGGAGCTAAAGGGACAGTCATCTAAAGGCTTGCAGCACACTGAGCCGGAAAAAACGGAACGCCAGGACGAAAAGCCACCGAAGCCTCAGGAAACAGAAACAAGAAACGAACGGTCCAGCGGGCCACACTTGAGCCAGAAGCCAACCAGAACGGAACCGAACTGGGTAGGTAGTAGAAGGTCGGGTGCTCTGCATTATAAAAGAATAAATAAATAAATAGAAATAATAATATAAAGAGAAAATACTCTCCCAGAATGTTTGGGAACAGACAAACAATAATGAGACTTATCCTGGCATACCAACCCCGAATTCGTTAAAGAAAAGTAAAAGAAGCAAATAGCTCTTCGGGGGGAAGGCATGCTTTTGCAACCTTACACGGAACTCTTCCCCCCCTTTAACCGTGCAAATGTACCCCCTTAGTCCAGACTCAACTCCTTGCAATATCGGGTATCAGGGGAATATTAGTAAGAAGAGCTTGTGCAAACAACAGTGCAAGATTATCACTTCCGATCGCAAATTTTACTTTTTCGGTGAAGGGAAGTCCAGTTCACTCTTTGTGAAAATAAATTATTAATTTCACCTCTCTCGCTGCTCTCTCTCTCTCCTACTCCCTCACACACCACACAACATGTAATACACATTAATTTGTCACAGAACTACAATTCAAAATTATTATCTCTTATGCCTCTTTTCCATTTTTTTTTGTTTTTAGTCAGCAGTAAGTTGAAGCACTACTAAAAACCCACAACCCTTCCTCACATTAACAGCAACCCTCTCCAAAAACAACCGCTGCAGGTCGTTCTGTGCATGCGCAGCCTGTCAGACGCCACCGACGCTCCAGAAAAAAAATTCTTTCTTTTAAAGAATACTCGCGTGGTTCCAGTTCTGGTTCTGGCGCGTCGGTTCCGGTTCCGTCTGTTCTGGGCCCAGTGTGCGCAGTCAGGTAAGAATGCATGCATTTCGATTTCTATCGGGACGTTTCGGTTTTCTGTTCGGGCGCGTCCTTTCGGGACTCAGTGTGCGGCAAGCTTAAGCAAGTGCTCCTCCAGGAAGCACATAAAAATGGTTGGCAAAAGTGGGAACGAGAGGAACCTTCCCATCGCCATGCCATCAAACTTACTTTGATAAATTTGTACCGTTGAAAATAAATGCTGGTGTCCAGCACTTGCCAAGCTTAAAAGTTTAAAAAACTTAAAAAAAGTTTACGGTTTAAACACCTAAAAAACTGAGTCGGGTTCGGGAAAAAAGGCCTATTTTTAAAAATGATACTGATAGTTTCACGTCCACTGTCGTACTATTAGTAAAACAACGCGGATGTCTAAACTTTCAAAGCTGGTCCAATGATAGAAACATGGTCCTGAATCTTGACAACACAAAATCTTTTCTTTAAATTGACTAGAATTTTTTAAGGTGTAATTATTTGTGGTTAATGGCTTAAGCAAGGGAACGAGAAACTTTGCTAATTTGTAATTGGGGGCATTGTATGAAGCAAGAATTGGTCGTAAAGGAACACCTTCTTTATGAATCTTCGGTAGCCCATAGAGGATACCATAAGACGAGCCTGTGACAAACAAATCTTGGTAAGTTTCATTATTGATAATATTTTCACTTTTCAGAGTTCTCAGGAAACGGTTAATTTTATCCATTAGATTTCGTTTTAAACAAACTCAAGGAAAAAGAAAGGGAGAGTACCTTTAATCCACAAATTCCTGTTGACATTTTCATTGATTTGATTAAGCTTTGTGTTAACTCAACTGTATTTAGCTTCAGAGGGCAGGGTTACCGACACAACTTCGGAATAGCTATGGGGTCACCATTATCTCCAGTGTTGGCTAATTTGTGCATGGAATTGTTTGAAGCTGATTTAGTTAGCCGTTGTCCTGAGGACATTAAGCCTTTTCTATGAGTCAGATATGTTGAAGATATCTTTTTGATTTATAAAGGTTGTGTTATTCAGTTTAATCGTTTTTTAGAATTTGTTTATAACTTGATACCATCCATTAACTTTTCAGTTGAATTTGCCATTTCTGGACGTTCTGGTTCACCATGACCCTGTTACTTTTAACTTTACATTTAGCGTATACAGAAAAGACACCAACGCAGAAATGTACATTCATTTTTATTCATACCATAGCCAACGTATAAAATCTTATGTAATCGTCAACATGGTAACGAGAGGGCTTCGGATTTGTGATCCACAGTACATAGACAAGGAAATGAAACATATAAGAGAGGTTTTCACGGGACTGGGATACCGAAAATATTTTATTGACCAAGCGTTTACCAAGGTTTTATAATCCACCGACCGGGAAATATGAATTCAAAAGTAATCAGTGTATTCCGCTTCCTTATCATCATAGTTTGGAAAGGGTGCAACATTTATTAAAACAGAATAGGTAAAATAGGTTGGATTTAGCTTTTAGGTATACCTCGTTAAAATCAAAGTTGATCAGGAATCATTAAAAAGAAAGGAAAGATGACGTTGGGGTTTATGTGGTACCGTGTAAAGATTGCAATAAGTGTTGTTATGGGGAATCTGGAAGGGGATTAGGTATAAGATTAGAGGAACATCAGCGATCATGTAGGTTGGGATCGAAATATAGTTCAGTTGCCAGACATACGTTAGAGTTAGGGCATGTAATTGACTGGGAAGGAGCGAGAGTAATTTACAAAGATAATAACGCAAGTAGACGCAGAGTAGTTGAAGGGGCTCTTATTAATATTTTAAATGTGTTTGATTTTAACAAATCATTTACCCAAAAGGATACATTTTTAAATTATTTGGTTCTTAAAACTGTAAATATAAGTACAGACGTTGTTTGCACCACTCCTGCTGCCCAGGTTGTCTCTCTTTCCCCTGCCCAGGCATTGGAAGGAAGAACCCCCATTGCAGGTGCCGATGCAGAAGTTTTGGACGAGGGAACAGCCGAACACACAAAGAAGGTAGTCTTTGGCCAGACATTTGAACGAGGGAATAACATGATTGAGATAGTTTGTTTTGGTTGTTATCTCCGTTGGAGACGTTTCCAGAGTCCTGCCTGTACTTCGTAACTTTTTGTATCTACTTTTTGAAAAGAAAAATCAGTACGG
Source organism: Macrobrachium nipponense (assembly GCF_015104395.2). NCBI lineage: Eukaryota > Metazoa > Arthropoda > Malacostraca > Decapoda > Palaemonidae > Macrobrachium > Macrobrachium nipponense. Next base: position 35,956,075 of record NC_061090.1, read on the forward strand.
CTGATGAAGTCTACTGATCAAGTAGACGGAAGCTCCCGTATCTTATGTATTTTTACTACACATTTTACATAATTTTGGACTTTGATTACTTCAAGATTTTCCACTCGCGTTATAGTGATTTTTTTAGATATATATGAATGTATATATATATTATATATATATATATATAATATATATATATATATAATATATATATATATATATATATATATATATATATATATATATATATACACACACACACACACACACACACACGCATATATATGTATATATGTTTATGTATATAATATATATATATATATATATATATATATATATATATATATATATATATACATAACTAAGAAAATATTTAATTATAAATGTTCTCAAGATATATCTGTTCGTTCGTTCGTGTATGCTTATTAATTCTAATTCATAAGGTTAACGAACCACTAAAACTTACATTATTTTCGAAAATATATATTTTTAAGGATTGATTATTGTTTACACATTTCAAACTGTTTTTAGATATTAAAGAATACACAGTGATTAGGTACTTCAAAAGTATTCGACTGTGGAAAAAACAGCGATAAAAACTGTTTTATTCAGAAACTTCTGAAAGCCTTAGATCCTCTCTCTCTCTCTCTCTCTCTCTCTCTCTCTCTCTCTCTCTCTCTCTCTCTCTCTCGGGCAGGGGCCAGTGAGACCTCCAGTCCAATGCCTGGCCCTAAGAGTATGCAAATCGCTTCCATTGAACGTAAAATGAGGAACTCTTCATCATTTCCATTTTAGGAACTTCTCTCTCGCTTTCCGAACTTATTTTTATTATTGTTTCAGGAAAGTTCGTCCCATATTTTTCTCTCCAAGGTCAAGATCAGAGACTGAATGTCTTGCAGTTTCTGTAACTGTTACGTAATGTATCTTTGCTATGGGGCATTCAATAGCGAATATATACTTTAATTCGTCTTTTGTGTGGGCATGCGTGTATGTATGTTTTTGTGCGCGCGTGTATGTCTGGTTCGTTTTACCTATAAGCACAAATGAATTACAAATTCATTCGAGCATCCATTCAAGGACTAAAATAAATCTTGACAATATTTCACCTATTCGTTTTCATATTCCTTTTTTTTATTAGAAATCTATAATCACTTGATTAATGACTTATGGGTATTTTTATTCTATTATTAGACTAACACGTTGTCTGAAAGATTTGTACGAGGCTTGTAATGGTAATCGCTTCATAGCAAAGAATTACGAGTTAAAGGAAAGGAAAACGCATCTTCGAGTAGTTCTGCACACGGATGCTTTCGCGCGTGTGTTGGGAGCGCCTGGTCTCATGATGGTTCTAGAATCGGCAGGAGCTTTGTGGAACTTGACAGGCACCGACGTGACGTGAGAAACGCCGCGATTTCTGATGCAATACCTCGTCTAGATTCTTCTAAGAAGTTCCGGTAATCTTAGGAGTCTGTAACGTTCGCCGTAGGCCCCGCCCCCAAGAATGCTGTATAAATACGACGGACGAAGTAGGAGAAGGGAAATCATCAGTTAGTCACAGAGTAAGAGATCATCAATTAGTCACAGAGTAAGAGATCATCAGTTAGTCACAGAGTAAGAGATCATCAGTTAGTCACTGAGTAAGAGATCATCAGTAAGAGCCACAGATCAGATTATCAGTGAGAGATCAGCAGCAGAGATCGCCAAAGAGAGATAAGAGAAGAAGGAACCAACGAAGGATCAGAGAGGAAAAGTCGCTCGAGAGAGTTTGGTCGAATCTGGTCAAGTCGTCGTCAGGAGTGGACGACCGAGTTATTTCGACGTAGAGCAAGACTTCGGAGAAGAAACATTCTGCAAGAGGTTTAGAGAAGTTCCTGCCCTTCAAGTATCAAGAATAGACATTATATTCTGCAATACGGAGTCAAGAAGACGTCTGCAATCGCTGTTCTCCTTTTGTGAAGCCATCGCTTCGAGTTCATGCATTGTAAGATTTTGCCTTTTTTATGTAAATAGTAGATACCATTCTGCATTTATCTTTGTTAGTAAGCTTGTAAATAAGCCTTTGTTGTGTTAGTGTTTCTTTCTATATTCGTATCCACAGTTTCGACTGTTGGTGTTAAATTCTTTTTGTTTTTCATTATAACGAACTTGGAGCGGACCTCTCTCGGTTCGTAACAAGGCTCCAATCCTCTATAATATTAGAGTGAATAGGGTAACATTACATGATTCTTACCTCAAAATAAAATATTCACAATACCTTCCTTAAAAATAAAGGAGTGCTAAAAATAATGCACTTTTTAATATCATGGTTGCCCGCATCATATATATAAAAACATCTGGAAGGTAAGCGACATCAGAAACGCCTCTTTTATTCTAATGCAAAATTGGATTTTTATGCGTCCCAGAACAACGATGTGTGTGTTAAGGCTTCTCTAATGGAATAGAGTCCGAGATAAAATTATAAGAAAATTACATGCAGATAAATTGGAGTAGGTGTTTATTACTCTCTCTCTCTCTCTCTCTCTCTCTCTCTCTCTCCCCGCGTCCGTTACTATAGTGTACTACAATCACTTCAGATTAGGCTGCATTTCTTGAACGTATGATAATACAGTTAAACTACATTAATACCCTAAATTTTTATGAGTGACAACATTATCCACAATGTTGATGAACGAATAAACAGCTAAATCATAATCAATTTAGTAATATTTTACCTAATATATTATGGTAATCAACACCGGAGACACAGTGAGAAAAGGATCTGGTAAGCGAATGATTCGTCATTATTTAAATGACTTTACGTGAGAATCTGTGAGATCAGAATTACAGTCGAACATCAACAAAAAGAAGAAGAGTTACGTAAGAATCTATGAGACCAAAAACGCAGCCGAAATTAAAAACAACAACAATAACAAAAGTGAAGTAAATAAAGGGATTCAGGGATAAGAATCTGTGATATCAAAACTACAGTCGAATATTAGCAAATAGAAGAAGAGTTACGTAAGAATCTGTGAGACCAGAACCGCAATTAACAAGAAGAAAAGGAGTGAAGTAAACAAAGTGATTCAACGGAGAGTCCAACAATGATATGCAGAGTCTAACAGTACTGACGACGATACGGTGGAATCATCGAGCTGTCCTGGTTGAAAAAGTTCCATGCGCATTTGCAAATCACCTCCACCATAATATTGCTTAACGCGGAAAGTTAAATTGGTATTCTGACCTAGAATGTTTGAGTGAAAACCAGTACGGAATGGACCTTTGTAATGCAAAGGAACCTGGGAATATGTTGTCATTTTTTCGACACACTTATGACATCGTGTTCTTGTTATACAACCTGCGTTGGCAGTACCTATTTGATGTGAGTTTGAAAAGCATAAAATGTTTTTCTTGATGTATTCACGTGATTTGGGATGTATAAAGGATTTCGCCATCATAATAGCTGTATTTGATTTTATCTAGAAAAAGTAGATCATGAATATGTATATATATCTATATAATATATATATATATATATATATATATATATACACACACACACACACACACACACACACACACACATATATATATATATATATATATATATATATATATATATATATAGAGAGAGAGAGAGAAGAGAGAGAGAGAGAGAGACGAGAGAGAGAGAGAGAGAGTTTTGTCTACAGTCTACACTGGAAAAGAGAAAAAAGAAGTTGGACTGTAATCTTTCTCTTACAGTCAAGACTGGACCTTGACAAAGAAAACTCCAGCATTCAGCACTCATTTCTGTTCACACATTCACAGATCTTGAATTTATGCTTACATTAAATTCCACTTCCCTACTGCCTTCCTTTCCTCCCAAGGGACTTGACATTCGCCTCCATTCATTGCCGTTCTTTCGAGCCGTTGATAAACGGCCACTACTGCTCTTTAATCTAGGGCAACCTTTGGGAAATGACGTCGAGGGGGACCTACAATATTTCTTTGGGACTGAGGACTCAGAACTGCTAGAAATGTTTGGAAAGGAAATGTAATTGCTAGAGAGGTTTCTGCTTTAAATGTAGGATATATTGCAAGAAGAATTACAGATTTAAGTGTAGGACATAGTACTGAAAGGATTACAGATTTAAATGTAGGATATATTACAAGAATGATTGCAGATTTAAGTGTAGGACATAGTACTAAAAGGATTACAGATTTAAAAATGTAAGATATATTACAAGAAGGATTACAGATTTAAGTGTGGGACATAGTACTAAAAGGATTACAGATTTAAGTGTAGGACATAGTACTAAAAGGATTACAGGTTTAAATGTAGAATTACAAGAAGGATTACAGATTTAAATGGTGGATATATTACAAGAGCGATTACAGATTTCAGTGTAAGACATAGTACTAATAGGTATACATATTTAAATATAGGATATATCACAAGAAAGATGACAGATTTAAGTGTGGGATATAGTACTAAAAGGGGTTACAGATTTTAAAATGTAGGATATATTACAAGAAGGATTACAGATTTAAGTGTGGGACATAGTACTAAAAGGATTATAGATTTAAATGTAGGATATATTACAAGAAGGATTACAGATTTAAGTGTAGGACACAGTACTAAAAGGATTACAGATTTAAATGTAGGCTATATCACAAGAAGGATTACAGATTTAAGTGTAGGGCATAGTACTGGAAGGATTACAGATTTAAATGTAGGCTATATCACAAGAAGGATTACAGATTCAAGTGTAGGACATAGTACTGGAAGGATTACAGATTTAAATGTAGGATATATTACAAGAAGGATTACAGATTTAAGTGTAGGGCATAGTACTGGAAGGATTACAGATTTAAATGTAGGATATATTACAAGAAGGATTACAGATTCAAGTGTAGGACATAGTACTGGAAGGATTACAGATTTAAATGTAGGATATATTACAAGAAGGATTACAGATTCAAGTGTAGGACATAGTACTGGAAGGATTACAGATTTAAATGTAGGATATATTACAAGGAGGATTAAAGATTTAAGTGGAGGACATAGTACTAGGAGGATTACAGATTTAAAAATGTAGCATATATTACTAAAAGGATTTTTGGGGTACACTGACGGCACTACGCATTCTATGGGGAATTTTACCTTATAGGTTTATTACTGCAAAATGGGTTAAAGTCGTAGGTAAACCATTGCAAATGTTAAGAAAGAAAATCGGCAAAATTCTGTCCCATTACAGAATACCTTTATATATTTCTCATTCATATAATAACCCTTCAAGTTAGCTAGTTAAACAAAGTTGTTTTCATGTCCTGTAAAAGAACGAAGATTCCTGAAAAAAAAAAAAAATTATTTGCTCAACATAATTTCATTACGTCTTTTCCTATTTCTAAGGCAAAGCTTTTATCTTAAGAGTAACTGATTTAATTAAGAAACAAGGTCAGTGAGATGGACAGCCTATTACCCCTGAAAACAAGAAAAGTGGGAGAAGCAAAACGGTTTTTTACGTTATTGATTAAAAATATTTTATATTATTACTTTTACGTGAACTGAGAACAAAAATCCTTCTTTTGGGAAGTTATATTCTATATTCCTCTTAGATACGAAAGGATTAACAAAAACCTTAAGTAAACAAAAAACACTATCTTGGGAAAAGAAATACTCAAAGAAAAAATTCGAAATTCGTCTTAGCCACGAAGGATTAACAGAAACCTTGAGTGAACAGGAAAAAAAATGCTCTAGTAGATTAAAAAAAAAAGCCAAATTCCTCTTAGTCACGAAAGAATAATGGAAATCTTACGTAATCTCAGAAAATAACACTTCCTTAGGAAAAGGAATATATAAATAAAAAACGCTATATTCTTCTTAGCCCAAAGGAATAATAGAAATCTTACGTAATTTCAAAAAAAAAAAAAAATACTCTTTCTTATGAGAAACGTATATAGGAAAAAAAATCTTGGATTCCTCGCAGCCACAAAGTAATAACAGAAAGCGTTAAAGAATCACATCTCCAACAGCCCAGACCAGTTGTTCGTAAGGCGCATGCGTCGCAACTCGTCATAATCACATTACTGACGTCGACCCGTTCGCGAATATGACTCGCTTTGACGAATCTGCATTGCAAATTAATAAGACTCAAGCAGAGAAAGTCCCGAGATGTGATGGAATGTGTAACGTAGGGTACGAGGAGATGCCAATTGACAATGGGACAAGTTCCTGATGGGATCCTTTTCTTGCTCAGACCTAAATAAATCTCTTAAAAAAAGGAATGAAATAAGCAACACAGGCGTAGAAAGATCTATAAGATGCAGAAGGTAGCAGCCGCAGATGTCCAGATTTTAGCTGCACAGCGAAACAAACAATCTACAATTATAGGATCATGGGCCATTGGGTCTTTTCAACTGACAGTAAATAGCAGCTGCCTCATTATAAACCATTAACACCCTGCTGGTATGCAGGGCACATTAATCAATCAGCGCGAAACGCCCATTGTACTATCACAAAGAATTAGCAGAAGAGTTTGTACACTCATGATAACTGCAAAAATGTTCCGAAAATTACCCGGGACCAACATTAGCACGAATCTCAGTAATGCGAACCACCTTTCCTAGGAGCAAGTGGATGTCCCATTACAACTCCCTTCGGTTCTATTCTGGCGTGAGCTTGCGTCGTGCATATTCATGAGCGCGGAACTGTGATATTGCGTTTTGTTGTCCTCCTTCCTCTGCAGTGTGAATGATGCTGGCTTTATGGGATGATAATGATCAGCTTGTTGCTTTTGTCTCGCTGGGGAACGGACAAATAAAAGCTGGATATTGCTGGTGCTTTAGTAAAGACGAATGAGTTTCTTTACGAGTTAATTACTATACTGTTGAGTCAATAACATTACTCCCTTTTGCAAGAATGAATTTATGAGTATATAGGTATTTTGGACCGCAAATCCAGTACCCATTCGGTAAAACTGGTGCCAAATCTAACTTGTACTGCCCAACTGTCAATTTAATTAAAATTCATATAAAATAATCAATATATTTATTCATATATTTATTCATTCATCTATTTGATATTGCGATATTCCATTGCTGTAGCATAGTAAGATACCTTAATCACCGAACGAAAATATCAAAAATTTAAGACCACTAGGGATAATAAAACTTCAACGAAAACGAAATTAAATTCGCAGTTCCGATGCCATCACTAAAAAAAATATAATTAAAAATAAATAAAAAAGTATGGAGAGCCACTACTCCAGAAATTAAGGAACTAATCCAGTGTAGCGAAATGACAGGTATGATCAACATTAACTGAGAGCGCAAAAGACCAAGTACTTTCCAGACATTATGCAAATCTCTTCTGGTTCAGGATTAAAAGATAAAAGCAGCGGATGACTAAGACTTAAGCCTTTACTTCAAATTCATTGCAACAGAATTAAAAACATTAGATTGCTTAGTATCACTTAAGTCGACATCTGTATAAATTCCCTCAGAGAAATCATGCAAAATAAGTTAGTCCTTATTTAAACCGATTTATAAAAGTGATTAAAATCGTATTTTTTTCTGAATCAAATCAAAATTTTCAGTAATAATGAAGATAAAATAACATTAGATTTAACGGAATAAATCAAAGCCTTAATTTCTTTAAATCAGTAGTAACGTCCCATTGGTCAAAGGAAGAGAGAGAGAGAGAGAGAGAGAGAGAGAGAGAGAGAGAGATAGAGAATTACCTTTATAATACCTAGATACTGATTCGAAATCTAGGAGCAGGGAACTGACTTGCTGAGAGAGAGAGAGGAAATACGAGCAGACAGCAACCACAGAGTTGATACCATACCCGAAAACTAAATACAAGACTCTTTGAAATATAAAAGACCAGAAACTCTGTTCTGCTCTCTCTCTCTCTCTCTCTCTCTCTCTCTCTCTCTAACTTTCTTTTTTCTCTAGGCTTAAGTTTGGGCGAACCTCGGCTCTTTTGTATTTGAATAATGATGTACAAGTTTTTAGTCTTTATCTTTTTTTTAAGAAAATCCTTACAGAATTTTCGAAGAAAAATCTCATTGTAATGGAATTATGAAGATCCTTATTTTTCACTTATACGTGATTGATCTCGCTCTGTCAGTCAGTTATTATTATTATTATTATTATTATTATTATTATTATTATTATTATTATTATTATTATTATTATTATTATTATTATTATTATTATTAAAGATGTGAATTGATAAATGAATGTTTCAGCAACAATCGTGTTTTACTTAGGACACTTTTTTAGTTGTTAAAATAAAAACAAAATTGTTTTGGTAAAAAAAAAAATTATTTTCGCTTCAAAAATCTTTTTAGCTGTGAATTTTAAGCAGCAAGATTTTCCAACACCTCAATGAGGAAACGAAGTCACGGTCATAAAATTGACCTGAGGTCATTAATGACGAGTAATTACACCGATTCCCACCTGATTAACCTCGTGAGGTTCCACCCAATTAACCTCACGAGCGCGTTGGATAAAATGGAACAGAAGTTTTAAACCAACACAGAGGAAGAATAGAAAGAAATCGGCGAAAGTTAGAGAAAAGAAGAGGGATAGAGAATAGGAAGAAAGATCGTAATATTTAGGAAGAAAGGAATGGTAACGCTTGAGCCAAGCAGAACTTGGATAAATTTCCAGCCCCTTTTTTTGTTATTTTGCTTTTATTCATTTTGTTTGTAATATCTAGCCTACACTTCCTCTCCATCTTAAAAAGAATAGAATTTCTCAACACAGTTTTTTATTATCAACTTTCTGATATTGTCCAGAGGTGAAAATATAATAAGATACTAATAATGCTTTGTTCATTATCAACTTCCTGATATTCTCTAGAGGTAAAATTTCAATAAGGTTTTAATAACGCTTTGTTCATGATCATGTTTGAGATTTTCCGGAGATCCACATTCAATTAAGTTCTGTATACCTACCATTTTGTTTGATTATGTATTTACACCAATTGAATATACAAGTATTTGGTATTAAATATATACATGATAAGTGTCTTTTTCAGAATGCAGTGAAACATCGAATTTGAAGATATTTCTTCAAAAACTATGAAAACTGTAAAAGTGATGACTAGCGTATGGGGAGCAGAAATGAATTATGACATCAAAAAATGATGAAACTAGAGACAAACTGACCAACAGAGAAAAATCCTAGATATACAACGTTAAAAAAGCAAATAACTCAAAACGCGCTGAGATTGTATTTCATTTTATTCCCAAGCGATGGCGAACTAAGACTTCATCTGCAAACAGATTGTTCTGTATGAAACACAATTTCCTAAACGGAATCTGTCAGGGGCACAGAATGTCCCTGCCCATTTATCGCAAAATCTCTCGCCATAACTAAAGGAAATTGGTCGTCCGGAGGCGACTCGGCGTTTAAAAGAACGAAGGATTCGTGCGCATACCAATGAATATTCTATTCCTGGTGGAGTCTTCGTAGGACTAGATTGTTATGACCAAGAAGGTTTTCATATTGTGTGGGCGTGTTCATTTTGTAAATACATATACTTATATGGAGAGAGAGAGGAGAGAGAGAGAGAGAGATAGAGAGAGAGAGAGAGAGAGAGAGAAACTTATCTAGAGTTGATTCAGAGAGAGAGAGAGAAGGGGGGAGGGGGGGAGAGAGAAAGAAAGTGAGAGAGAGAGAGAAAGAAAGAGCGGAACACGAATATAAAATTGATTCAGAGAGAGAGAGAGAGAGAGAGAGAGAGAGAGAGAGAGAGAGAGAGGGGTGGGGGTAGGAACACGTATCTAAAGTTGATGCAGAGAGAGAGAGAGAGAGAGAGAGAGATAGATGGACATTTTATTTCCTCTCCAAGTAGCATTGCATCCAGTATTCGGTAAAAGGCATTGGCAAACATTTCCATTTTCCCCCCGAAGGGCAGAGCAAATTCGCGAGGCCCACCCACAGAAGGTTTAGCCCGACTGATCCTAACGAGCTCAACATGGCGTGGATTGCAACTCCTCCTCAACTTCTGCCTATTCTCGAATAACAGTATTTTTTAAATCTTCACAATAAACGGACAAGCTAAGGGAACAAAATTATTATGAAAGCAGGTAGGAATTTTTCCACATACGAAATACACTAAAAAAATCAGGCGACCTTTGAAATATTGCCTTATGGATAAAACTTTATACATGTCAGGTACAGGTTAAAGGCGCAATTATATGAAGATAAAGTCGATCTGTTTTTGATAACGATTGTACTACACTTCTATATAAGTGATAAAACCTATTTAAATGACAGTACGTAACTCCAAGCTATGGACAGATTGAGATAAGTATTTTTTCTAATACATTCAGGAAAATCGTAATAATTAATATTCGTCAGTGTGAACAATGTTTTTAGCAGACAGAGTGGGGACAGGGAAATCATTTTTAACCGAACCAAGTCTTTGCAATTTTCAATTGTTCTATTTTGCTTGAATTTAAGTGTTCTTTTCATGGTCATGCGATGCATTTGGATGCTGTTTACCCTGTTTAGTCACTATCAAGATGTTCCTAGAGAAATGTCCATAGGGAAACTAGTAACGTTTGCTTTTTCCAAATTCGCAACAAGATCAAAGTGATCAGACTTATAAACGTAAATTCTATTGTGTATGGACCTTGTTAATACCTGACCTCACTGGAAATACACTACTGAGGCTGGGTAATACTTAAGACAAAAAAAAATACTGTATCTATAATATCATCCTATGCACAACTTAGAAAATTATTTTTCTTGGTATAATTCTTTGAATATTACGAAATTAACACCTGACCTCACTGGAAATACCCTTCTGGGGTTGAGTGATGCGAAAAAAAGAATTAATATAGTTATAATATCATCCTATACCCCACTTACAAAATTATTTTTCTTGGCGTAATTGTTTGAATATTACGAAATTTAATGACGTGTAAATAAAAGAAATGAGTTATTATTTAAACACTGCTCATTCTCAACTATCTCCGTAATATGTCACGTGGCTATACACATCACATAAATAATATAAAAATGGACTCTACGAATCGCAAATGCCAATAACTAAAAAACATATAAAATGAATAAAATAATGTTCAGATACAAATATAAGGCAACATTATAGGAGACTTGCCTCCAGGCAGCTATCTTCAGTTTGTAAAACCAGAGGCACACTTATTACACTCACAGATCAAATATCACTATAATTTTCGTGTTTCTTTTCTCGGTAGTAGTCAAAGTGTAAACAAAACAAGGACGACAGATATCTCGGCTGAATTCTTCGGGCACAAGACTGCCCTCTGTTAGCCAGATACCAAAATAGGAAAATACAGAACTATATATATATTTATATATATATATATAGATATATATATATATATATATATATATATATATATATATATATATATATATATATATATATATATATATATATATATATATATATATATATATATATATAGATATATATATATATATATATATATATATATATATATATATACACACACACACATATTTATATATATATATATATATATATATATATATATATATATATATATATATATACACACGTATGTATGCATGCATGTATGTATATGTATATTCATCCTGTACCACAAGGGTCCCGTGGCATATAAACAAAAGGAGTTCCCTCAGGAAAAGGTGAAAGGTAAGATCGTAGGTCCTGAGCTTTCTTCTTTATTTATAGGCCTGATCACTGTAACAGAAAGGAGTAAAAAATAAACGCATACATTAACAAGAATAAATATCAACTACCCCAATACAAGTATTGACTAATTAGGTAATACGTTCAACTGCAAACCGTCATGAAGAGTAATAACTACCCTGTCTTGACAGGGAAACGCCTCTTTCAACTGTTTCTTCTTTAAATATCTCACTTTTCAAAACATTACCAACTTGATGAAATCCAGGGCGGGGTTCATATTATTAATTGTATAAATTAAACATGATTCTATTATTAGTGTTTCCAAAATATTACTAGATTTACACAGTGCTGTCGTATAAATCTAGCGATATTTGAAAATGACCAATAATAGAATCATGATTTATTGATACAATTGATAATATAAACCTCAGCCTGGATTTTATGAAGTTGATAATGTTCTGAAAAATGAGATACTTAAAGGACCAACGGTCAAAAGAGCCATTAAAACAACTATATTAAGGAAGGAAAATAGGTAGGATAACATATGCCTTCCTCTAAATTATGAACGTTATTTTTTTATGTCCTGAGTGATATCATCTCTCTCTCTCTCTCTCTCTCTCTCTCTCTCTCTCTCTCTCTCTCTCGAATTTTCTTTGCCGAGTCAAAACTTTATCAGCAGTGAAACATTTTTACGAACCTTTTCACTAACGAGCTTCATACGTTTGGCTTAGAATAAACAACCAAAATATTATTTGGAAAAATAAATAATATAGTATTTATAAAAACGAGTTACCTGAAGCAGGAGAGAGAGAGAGAGAAGCAGGAGAGAGAGAGAGAGAAGCAGGAGAGAGAGAGAGAGAGAGAGAGAGAGAGAGAGAGAGAGAGAGAGAGAGAATGTTTGAGCGCTTAGTTTGCAGAGGCAACGAATGCAGGTCAAGGTGGGAGTAATGGAATTAAAAAAAAAATATTAGTATTGCTCAAAACTATTTCTGAAGGACAGAACTAAACTGAATGAGAGAGAGAGAGAGAGAGAGAGAGAGAGAGAGAGAGAGAGAGAGAGAGAGAGAGAGAGTGACTAAAGGTGAATATGATAAAAGGCCATTGATATATTGGCAAGGAATTGAAATGAAAAAAAAAAATATAAAAAGGAGGTAAAGAAATCGAGGATACAATTACAGAGAGAGAGAGAGATAGAGAGAAAGAGAGAGAGAGAGACCGGAGACGACAGTAGAGAGAAGCGGAGAGAGACGAGAGATGACGGAAGGGAGGATAGACGAATGGATAAAAAGACCGGAGAGAGAGAAGACTTAAAGACGAATGTGATAAAAAGCCATTGATATATTGTAAAGGAATTGAAATGAGAAAAATATAAAAAAAAGAAGGTAAAGAAGTCGATGATGCAATTAATTTAAACCAAACAATCTGTGAAAGTGCCATAAATTAGAAATTGCACTTTGTTAATTGAAAGAATTTCATCAAATATGGCTCTGGGAAGTTAATCTGTCATTTCATGTGTGTTTGGCTACTATGAGAAATAAAAGATTTTTGGCATATGTGTATATATATGTATGTGCATGTATATGTATATGTGCATATATGTATGTGTATGTATTTATGTGAATAAATATGTGTATGTGTATTTATATATATGTATATGCGAATATATATGCATGTATTTTTATGTATATGTGAATATATATGTATGTGTATATACATGTATATATGCACGGGATATATATATATGTATATGTATATATGTATTTGTAAATATGTATATATGTATATGTATATATACATACATTCATACACAGATGGGACATTATGGGCACATTTCATTAAAACTTACTGAGCGCTTGTTCAACTAATGAGAGAATTCGGTACCGGGTACTAAGAGGGAGAAAGTGGTATTGGCCAGTAGCTTAATCCCAAAATACTTTTTATAGATAGTAATAGATATTTTGTTTCAATGAATGTATATGTAAATCCACATTAACGTAGCTCAAAATAGTTCAATAGTTCAAAGTAATGCAAAGAAACCCTTTAGGGTAAAACTGCTTAAGAACAAGGGCAGCGAACGCAACAAAGAAAGCTGTATCGGAGAAACCATCAGCGGTTTAAGCAGCGTCATTCGCAACAACAAGAAAGCCATCGATCATCCCAATCAAAAGAATTCCCGAACAAAGGGAAACAAAAGTGAAACCGTCGATTCCGGAGTCGCTTTGAAGCAGAGTGATTTGGAAGGGAGGAATCAAATACATAAGAAGTGATAGGCTTCCATTAAGAGTTGGTGGATAC
>NC_061090.1:35977489-35992489 GCF_015104395.2 Macrobrachium nipponense
CTCATCACCATGATTTGCTTTTCCAGGCGCCTTTTCCAAGGCGGTTGCTCTTTTGGTTTCTGTTGGGTTGGTTGTGCTGGCGGTGTTGGTGTTCGTGTCCCCATCAGTTCTGCTACTAATCTTGCTCCTGCATATGTCAAGTTATTTGTTTCTGTGATATTGGTGGTGTGTATTAGTCTCATTATTTCATTGACCTCACTTGTTGTTGTTATTATTATTATTATTATTATTATTATTATTATTATTATTATTATTATTATTATTATTATTATTAATTTTTTTTTTTTAGCTCTATCACAGTCCTCCAATTCGACTGGGTGGTGTTTATAGTGTGGGGTTCCGGGTTGCATCCTGCCTCCTTAGGAGTCCATCACTTTTCTTACTATGTGCGCCGTTTCTAGGATCACACTCTTCTGCATGAGTCCTGGAGCTACTTCAGCCTCTAGTTTTTCTAGATTCCTTTTCAGGGATCTTGGGATCGTGCCTAGTACTCCTATGATTATGGGTACGATTTCCACTGGCATATCCCATATCCTTCTTATTTCTATTTTCAGATCTTGATACTTATACATTTTTTCCCTATCTTTCTCTTCAACTCTGTGTCCCATGTTATTGCGACATCAATGAGTGATACTTTCTTCTTGACTTTATCAATCAACGTCACGTCTGGTCTATTTGCACGTATCACCCTATCCGTTCTGATACCATAGTCCCAGAGGATCTTTGCCTGATCGTTTTCTATCACTCCCTCAGGTTGGTGCTCGTACCACTTATTACTGCAAGGTACCTGATGTTTCTTTGCACAGGCTCCAGTGGAGGGTTTTGCCACTGAATCATGCCTCTTTTTGTAATGGTTCTGTGCAAGTGCCGGGCATTCGCTTGCTATGTGGTTTATGGTTTCATTTTTCGTATTGCACTTCCTACATATGGGAGAGGTGTTATTTCCGTCTATCGTTCTTTGAACATATCTGGTTCTTAGGGCCTGATCTTGTGCCGCTGTTATCATTCCTTCAGTTTCCTTCTGTAGCTCTCCCCTCTGTAGCCATTGCCATGTGTCATCGCTGGCTAGTTCTTTAGTCAGTCTCATGTATTGTCCGTACATTGGCTTGTTGTGCCAGTCCTCTGTTCTGTCTGTCATTCTCCTGTCTCTGTATATTTCTGGGTCTTCGTCTACTTTTATTAGTCCTTCTTCCCATGCACTCTTTAGCCACTCGTCTTCACTGGTTTTCAGATATTGCCCCAGTGCTCTTTTCTCGATGTTGACGCAGTCCTCTATACTTAGTAGTCCTCTCCCTCCTTCCTTTCGTGTTATGTATAGTCTGTCCGTATTTGCTCTTGGGTGTAGTGCTTTGTGTATTGTCATATGTTTCCTGGTTTTCTGATCTATGCTGCGGAGTTCTGCCCTCGTCCATTCCACTATTCCTGCGCTGTATCTGATTACTGGCACTGCCCATGTGTTTATGGCTTTTATCATATTTCCGCCGTTGAGTTTTGAGTATCGCCTTGAGTCTCTGCATATATTCTTTCCTGATCGTGTCCTTCATCCATTATTCCCAGGTATTTGTATCCTGTCTCATATATGTGTTTGATGTTGCTCCCATCTGGTAGCTTTATCCCTTCAGTTCTCGTTACTTAGTCATTTTGTATGTTGACTAAGTCGCATTTTTCTATTCCAAACTCCATCCTGATGTCCCCAGATACAATCCTTACAGTCTGGATTATTATTATTATTATTATTATTATTATTATTATTATTATTATTATTATTGCTATTTCAGCCGCGTTTATTTTGTATAGAAGTTTATTCTTCTTATTACGGACTTTTCTTCTGTACTCAAATTGGTTATTAAAACGCTAAATGGGGGATTCATGTCAAAAACCTGTGTTAATGAAGGTCTTCTTCCACAGCATATATATATATATATATATATATATATTATATATATATATATATATATATATATATATATGTATATATGATATATATATATATATATATATATTATATATATATATATATATATATAATTTTTTTTTTTTTGGTCGATCACAGTCCTCCAATTCGACTGGGTGGTATTTTTATAGTGTGTGGTTCCTGGTTGCATCTTGCCTCTTTAAGAGCCCATCACTTTTCTTACTATGTGCGCCGTTTTTAGGATCACACTCTTCTGCTTGAGTCCTGGAGCTACTTCAGCCTCTAGTTCTTCTAGATTCCTTTTCAGGGATCTTGGGATCGTGCCTAGTGTTCCTATGATTATGGGTACAATTTCCACTGGCATGTCCCATTATTATTATTATTATTATTATTATTATTATTATTATTATTATTATTATTATTATTATTATTATTATTATTCAGAAGCTGAAACCTATTCCTATGGAACAAACTCACAAAAGGGGACCACTGACTTGAAAATCAAGCTTCCAAAGAATATTAAGGTGCCCATGTAAATGGAAATACAGAAAGAAGAGACCCTACCTAATAAAAAAGGGGAAAAATAATAAAGAAAATTAGCAAATATATAAACACGTATTAAGGTTTCATCAAAAGATGTCTCTTTTCGAAATGGAGTTTCTGGGAATAATTATAGACGGGTTATGAAACGGTCCTTTGTTTGACTACATCGACCCGAGAGAGAGAGAGAAGAGAGAGAGAGAGAGAGAGAGAGAGCGTAAAGGGTTCTCGTGAGATATATATATCCCTCTGTTGACTCAGTTTTCCCTCAAATGAGTAAATGAAGCCAGTGTTACTTATCACGGCAATTTAAGATGAGGGGGCGAATGTGTTGTTGAAATAAGGAATGGGGAATTCGTGTCAATATTTATCAAAATATAAAGGACAAAAGAACCATTGAGACGAGAGACAAATGAATGATATTAAAACAAGTTCGTTTGGAACTGTAATAGATAATTATGAATTCCACCACCACGCCCCCACACAAAAAATAGAAGGAAATTATGTCACAATTTGGCAAGTGGGCTAAAGAAGCCACGGAGAGAGAGAGAGAGAGAGAGAGAGAGAGAGAGAGAGAGAGAGAGAGAGAGAGAGATAAAATCTGAATAAACAATTTGCTGTTATTTGGCTGAAACGTTACATAGATAATAAACCAAAGGGTTTATTCGCCCTTATTAAACTATAAAGCGATAAACCCTAGGGTTTTATACCCTCTTTACCAAATGAGAGAGAGAGAGAAGAAAGAGAGAGAGAGAGAGAGAGAGAATGATATCCATTCACTCTCATTCTTGTTTCTTAAGGACATTGATTTCTTACAGCTTACTCAATCAATGATGGTTACGTGAATCATTATTCTTAAATATTTATTTTTTTATGCATCATTGTGTTTTAACATTTCAAAATCAAATATGCATATAAACAATAAATTCCTTAGTGAAATTAAGGAAATAAAGGGAATCCAAACTGCAAAATTTCGTATCTGGCAGATTACTTCCAAAATATAAAGCACATCCATACATATTATGCTAATAACTATTATCTCCAAATAATCACCTAACAGTTACAAAATACTACATTCTTTTATTATGGTTTCCATCTACTCCTGGCTCCGTTTATTGGGGTCTGAATTGAATCATTCATTTACCTAAGAGTATTTCTGTATTTAAATACTTAAATTTTCAATACTGAAAAAGAAATTCAACATATTTCGTCCTCTAAAATTTTTGCAACGTCATAATTCCTCACCAGAAGAATTCTTTTACGAGTTTCTAGTCCATAGAGAGAGAGAGAGAGAGAGAGAGAGAGAGAGAGAGAGAGAGAGAGAGAGAGGAGGGTAATATTCTTTCCATGCAAACGGAAATGAAGTCTCAGATAAGACACTCCTGGGAAATTTAAGCACTGAAGACACTCAGGATTGAATGGTCGATCATTTTTACTCAGCTTCGTGTGGTTTAGGTATGCGCATTCGCGTATGTATGTATAAAAGACCCACTGAACACTCCGTTTTACAGCCAAGGACTTTATTTCGGTGAATTTACTTCCACCCTTGCTTGATACGGTTGGAAGTAAGTCCACCAAAATATAGTCCTTAGCTTTAAGACGGAGTGTTTTAATGGGCCTTTTATACTTTAGACGTATCCTGTTTTAACAGAAGAATGTATTTATATGTATGCATATATGTATCTATGTATGTATGTATAACTGAATCAGCGGTACTCCATTGTTTCACTTTCCTTCGTGTATTTTGTATGTATGTATGTATGTATCCATGCATGCATGTTTTCATGTATGCATGTATATCAAAAAAGTTTAATAATTATTTCTTACAGAATTTTAATACTCCAATATTAAGACACGAATTTCCTTCAATATCAAATTCCCTTCACCTAGTAAACAACTTAAGCCCAACGGGAATCATAATTGGCGAGTGCTTCTGCCCCTACAGGGATTCGAACCTATGCCTTTCAGTTTTGATAAAAATTGACAGATTTACTCATAAAATATTCCCTTTAGGTGTGATTTATTCCTAGGGTAAAGTGAATTCTTTATTGAAGGGTATTTGTGTACATGTGGGTGTAATTGTGTATTAGTACAATCACACATAATCATACACAAATATCCTGTGTGTTAATATAAAATAATTCTACCTGTTATACTAAACTATGCTTTGATACTGTTATATGTGTGGCTAAATGTGTTCTACAATAGATGTTGGTTTAACAAATCGGTATAAAGGCAAGTGAAAACAGCACAATGGTAATTAAAAAAAAATCTATATAATGCTAGTTGTACCTTTTGTTGAAGGTTTAAAAAAATAACAAAAAAAGATTCAGAATCACATACTTCCAGCTTTCATTGTATTTGCAGAGGAAAATTGGCCAGTCGTTGTTTTGGGATTATTGCTAATATCATTTAATTGCATGTTTGCTGAAGGTGCCAAAACAAAAAACGGAGATTCAGGATATGAAGAAAAAAAATAGTTTTCATTTTGTTCTGACATTTTTGCAAAACGTCCGCGTGAAAAGTCGTGCCTCCGGGAACCATAACAGCTTTAATCCTGGTGTAATAAATATAATTTTAAAAATCCCTAGAATTAATCCATGGAAGCTTTAATCTGCTGTAATCCATAACAGCTTTAATTCTGCTATAATTCATAGCAGCTTTAATCCTGCTGTATTAAACGTAATTAAAAACTTAAAATTAATCCATGGAAGCCTTAATCTACTGTAATCCATAACAGCTATTCATAACAGCTTTACTTCTGCTTTAGTTCATAACAGCTTTGATTAAGCTGTAATTCATAACAGCTTTGATTGAGCTGTAATTCATAACAGCTTTAGTCCTGATGTAATAAATATAATTTAAAAAATCATTAGAATTAATCCATGGAAGCTTTAATCTCCTGCAATCCATAAAACCTATTCATAACATCTTTAATAATGTTGTAACTCATAAAAGCTTTAATTCTGCTGTAGTCCTTGACAGCTAATCATAACTTTAATTCTGCTGTGATCCATAACAGCTTTAATCCAGCTTTAATCCATAACACCCTGTTGTAATTCATAACATTTGTCGCTTGGTTGTAATTCATAACAGTTTTAATCCTGAAATCCATAACAGCTTTAATCTGCTGTAATTCATAACATAAGTAACTCCTGCTGGAATTCATAAAATTTGTAATCCTGCTGTCACTCATAACAGCTTTAATCCTGCTGTAACTCTTCCTTAATCCATGCATTTAAAATCGAATCCTGTTTGCTGATTTTCCCGGTGTTTACCCTCTTTAGCCTCTCTGCTGTGTGCCCTGGGCGATCTCCCCGCACACGCATTTATGCTTTTCCCTCTTACTCCTCCTTATTTTATTTGCGAATGCTCTATGTGTGACCAGACCAGCCGACGGGAGACGCTTTCCTGATTTTGCTCTAACACTTTTTCCCTCTTTTCATCTATCTGGTTTTCTCTTATCGAAAGGCCATGGCTTTTGTTTTTCTTCGAAATTAAATGCAAGTAAATGTTTTATATTATTGTTTCGTAATATTATACATAGGATATTATACGAGCTATAGGGGATGATTTCATTTTTACATTTTGAATATTAGAACCATAATTTCTTAAGTAAATTTTGAAGGCAAATGAACTTTCCATATAATAGTAGAATTACTGTTCATATGTTAATGACATACTTTATTCCATTAAGTTGATAACATTATACAGTAATACTTACCGAATAAATAATGATATATTTTATTCAGTAATGTTTATCACATACCGTACAATATTAATGATGATATACATAGTAATACTTATTGAATAAAATATATGATATATGGCCTCAATAATTCAATACAAAAGAAGCGTTCCTTGGCTCAAAATAAATTCCATACGTTTAGTTATACATTAAGGCGCTCGGGTTAGCTCTGTAAAATTTCGGATTCATTGGAGCAGTCAGTTTTAGTTATCATGGGCTGTCAGTCCTAACCTACACGTTCACTGTTTCAATAAGTGATTGTTCTCTCCGTCTCAATGTACAATGAATTCCGTGGCGATTTTTTTTATGAGTAAATGAAAAGGTCGTATCAATATTATTCTCCCTCTAGGGTTATGGTTTATGAACCAATATAGATTTGATGTAGATTATTTCTTGCTATTTTTCTTTTGGAATTTTTTGTTACTGGAGTCAAATTAATTAAAAGTTCCCGCTAAACAAATTCTCTCTCTCTCTCTCTCTCTCTCTCTCTCTCTCTCTCTCTCTCTCTCTCTCTCTCCAATTATAGCTTACGGGTTGTTGCAAAATTGTTAGGATTTTCCCAACCTCAATTTACTGTTTTCCGAGCGTTTATATAGTCTCTCTCTCTCTCTCTCTCTCTCTCTCTCTCTCTCTCTGTGTTTCACTTTTGAATATTAATGGATTTAAACTTCTTTCACACGGGAGTGGAATTTACTAGTAATTTTCTCTCTCTCTCTCTCTCTCTCTCTCAATGTATCTGTTTATCTCTCTTATTTAACTTTCACACGGTAGTGGTAATTTACCTCGTATTCATTTCTCTACTCTCTCTCCTCTCATCTACTTTTCTTCTGCTTTCTCTCTTTCCGTGCTCCCTGTTCTCTTCTTCTTTCAATTTGTCTCGAGAGTGGAATTTATTTACTCGTTAATTCTAACTTTTCTCCTCTCTCGTGGAATTTACTCTTCTTTCTCCTCTCCTCTCTCTCTCTCTTCTCCTTCCAAATTGATACCATTCGAGAGAAAAGGCTGATCGATCAAACTACTTCTTCCTACGGGAACAGAATGTAAATCGGGGTCTATAACTGACTCTCCAAATCTGATACAGCGAGGAAAGAGTATGAAATACTTCTTCCCTAGGGAACAGAGATGTAAATCGGGTATAATGACTTCTCAAATCTTGCTTCCAGTTTGCAAATGAAGAAACTTTTCTCTGGAAGGAAAAATTTCTTCTCTGGAATCTTTTATTGCATCTCGAGGAGCAGCTGAATAGAGAGAAGAATTTAGGAATTATCATTTTAGTTTTTTTTCTTCTGGCGCATTTTGTCATTTTTCAGGATGCCTTTGTCCAGTCCCTTTTATTGGACAAGTTTGGAAGCATCCAGAAATCAATATGTATGTGGTTATGGTTACATTGTACCTTACTTCATATTACTTATTTTTATTGTAAATTCATGAATTATAAAAAACAAAAACAAAAACAAAACTTGTTTTAATATGCATGAAACGAAAGCCATAGAGAAACTTATTTTTTTGTGCAAACAGGTTTAAATGATCAATAATGATAAACCTTCCCTGCTGTCGTTACCACCACAGAGCTCAGCTGAAGACAGATTCCTGCTGGCGTACTTTTCCATTCTCGAATCCTAAAAAAAAAAAAAAAAAAAATTTCCCTCTTCCACGCCTGAGCGATCTCCCTTGGGACGTTTCCCCTTTCGTAATTGGTCTATTCCTGATCGTTTGGAGAGAGGGAATCGGCATTATTCTCATAGAATTCCCAAAAGAATTCCTAAAGAATGTCCCCCCTTTTTTTTGGGTGTTGACTAGACTTTTGATCTGGAAGAACAGAATGTCGTGGGGTTTTCTAAGAAAATCATTTTGTTTTTTTCATCCTCTCTTTTTGAAGTAAATAGTCATTTTCTGTTTCCCTTTATTATTTGAATTTCAAACAGCTTCACTTTTTGTCTACCGTTTCGAGACGATTGCTGCTATTTTGAGGGGTTATGCTAATGAGAGTACATCATTCTTCAACATTGGTAAATTCTTTTATATAAATAGTAGCCTTTTATTAAAAAAAAAATATGCATCTGGGTCTCAATTCCAATCAAATCATATATATATATATATATATATATATATATATATATATATATTATATATATATATATATATATATATATATATATGTATATATATTTTATATATATATTTTACTATATATGTTTATATATATATTATATATATTTTATATATATTTATATATATATATATATATATATAACAAATATATATATATATGATATTTTATACTATATATATATATATATATAATATATATATATATATATATATATATATATATATATATATATATATTATATATATATATATATATATAGATATATATATATATATATATATATATATATATATATATATAGTATATATATATATCTATATATATATATACTATATATATATTATATATATATTATATATATATATTTCTATATTTATATATTTATATATATATTTATATATATATTTATATTTTATTATATAAATTATATATATATATATTATATATATATTATATATATATTTTAAATAAATTAATATTATATATATATTTTATATAATAATATATGATATATATATATTTATATATTTATATATATATAATATATATATATATAGATCTATATATATATATATTTATATATTATTATATATATATATTTATATATATATATATATATATATATATAATAATTATATATATATATAATATATTTATATATATATATATATATATATATATATATAGAATATATATATATATACTATATATATATAGTATATAATATATATATATTATATATAGTTATATATATATATTATATATATATATATATATATATATTATATAATATATTTATATATATATATATATATATATATATATATATATATATATATATATATTTATATTATCTATTATCTATATCTTATTTATATATATATATAGCTATAACCTATATGTTATTTACTCTATATTTATATATATATTAATCTCTATATATTTATATATATATATAAATTATCTATATATATCTATATATATCTTCTATTATCATCTCTCTTATATATTATTATATCTTCTATTTCTTTCATCTATTTAATCTCTCTCTTTCCATATATCTAACTATATTTAGATATCTCTATATATATATATATGTCTTTCTTCTTTCTCATCTATTTTATATAATCATATATATCTCTCTCTCTCTATATATCCTCTTTCATATCCCTCTCCTATCTCTCTCTCTATTTATCTCTCTTTCTCTCTACTATCTCTCTCCTCTCTCTCTCTCTGTCTCATCTCTCCTCTCTCTCTAGCTATCTATATACTCTCATCTTCTATCCCTCTCTCTATTTATTTCTCTCTCTCTTTATCTCTCTATATACTACTTTATCTATATTTTTATTATTATTTCATATATATATATAATCTCTCTCGTCTCTTTCTCTCTATCAATATTTCTCTCATCTCTCTTCTCTCTCTCTCTATCTCTCTTCTACTATCTTTCTATATACTATTTTCTCTCTATCCTCCCTATCTTCTCTATCTCTCTCTCTCTCTTCTCTCTCTATTCTGTCTCTCTTTTCTCTTTCTCTCTTCTCTTTCGTCTATATCTTTCTTCTCTCTCTCCTATATACTCTATTCTCTTTATATCTATCTATTCCTTTCTCTCTATTCTCTATCCTGTCTTCCTATTTTCTCTCTCTCTATCTCTCTCTTCTTCTCTCTCTCATTCTATCTATTCTCTCTCTTTCCTATTTCTTCTATATCTATTTCTCCTCTCTCTTTCTTCTTTCTCTCTCTCTTTTACTCACTCTATTCTTTATCTCTCATTCTTTCTCTCTCTCTTTTCTCTAATATCTTCTCTCTCTCTATCTCTCTCTCTCTATAATGTCTCTCTCTCTCCTCTAGTATATATATATATATATATGACGTGGATTTAAACAAAAATATCATTAATAAAATAAACTAACAGGACGGAGTACCTAGAGTCCTTTACTAGCCCAGGTCCGATAAGACGGGAAATGTGAGAAGGAATAAGGAAGGGCTTAGCCAAGGGAGAAAGAGTATGAGAGACAGAAAAGCAAAATATGAGAATTCCAGGCTGCTTAATAGCGATGCGATTATTTCTTCACATTTAAAATATATGCGGTAAAATCAATTGCTACCAGAGATCTTAAGCGAATCAGGAAATTAACCATATTTTTGAGAGATATAAACGAGTATTTCCTAGGGCACCTATTAATTCGTAGGGTCTTTTTTTCGATTAGGGCTTATTTTATTTCCTCACTCGAACTCGTTCCCTACCTAAGATTGTGTTCGACTCGGTTATATAGTATAAATTACCCAGTATAAGACATTTTAATTTATCTTCATGATTTATGGTTGCTAATCTAATTTTAAATATGTACATTTACAGAATCATTTTGTATGTTCATTCTGTATGTGCCTATTTAATTTGAAATATGTATATTTACAGTATCATTTTCGGTGTTCATTCTGCATGTACTATTTTAATTTAAAATATTTACCTTTATAGAATCATTTTGTTTGTTCATCCTGCATGTGTTAATTTAATTTGAAATTTCTACATTTACAGAATAATTTTGCGTGTTCATTCTGCATGTGTCAATTTAATTTGAAATATGTACATTTACAGAATCATTTTGTGTATTCATTCTGTATGTTTCAATTTAATTTGAAATATGTACATTTACAGAATCATTTTGTTTGTTCATTCTGCATATGTTAATTTAATTTGAAATATGTATATTTACAGAATCATTTTGTGTATTCATTCTGTATGTGTCAATTTAATTTGAAATATGTACATTTACAGAATCATTTTGTTTGTTCATTCTGCATATGTTAATTTAATTTGAAATATGTATATTTACAGAATCATTTTGTGTATTCATTCTGTATGTGTCAATTTAATTTGAAATATGTACATTTACAGAATCATTTTGTTTGTTCATTCTGCATATGTTAATTTAATTTGAAATATGTACATTTACAGAATCATTTTGTGTCTTCATTCTGTATGTGTCAATTTAATTTGAAATATGTACATTTACAGAATCATTTTGTTTGTTCATCCTAGAAGTGTCCCTTTTTCTCTCTGAAAAGGAAAAAACGTTTAAGGCGACTCTATTCTTAACTTCCCCAACAGGTTTGACAGCATCTTCTATGTCAGTGGCTGGGTCCACCGTCCTGCCAGGAGAGAATTCAACTGAGAGGAGTCTGGCGGCATCTGTCAAGTGGGGGAGGAGGAGGAGGTCTTGTGTCTTGGGGTGACTTCGTTGGTGTGCTGAAAGAAGAAGGTATTTTCATATTTCCTTTTGGTCTTTTAGGGAAATGTAGAAGCAAGGATCATTTGGGTAACTGTGAAATTGACGATTGTACCTTGTCCTTATTTTGAACGTTTTTTTCTGTCACATATTTATTTAGACAGATGTCGCTTCCTGTCTCACAAAATGTGATAACTTACATGTCAGCAGTTAAATCTCTCAGATCGCTCGGTTAGAAAAATTAAATATCGGTTGTCATCTATTCTGAATAGCTCTGGTTGACAGATGCACCGAATTTGATGAAAATGTTTTATACTCTCTCTCTCTCTCTCTCTCTCTCTCTCTCTCTCTCTCTCTCTCTCTCTCTCTCTCTCTCTCGAGATAATCTTTGTCCCTTCCGCCATAAGATCATTTTCTAATTAAATCTAAACTTTACACATTAGTTTTTCAAGGATAAGAAAAGTTTAGATTTATGGCGGTTAATCATATACTGACAATTGACTTCGAACATTAACCATATTTCAAATTGATTTAATGACCACTAAAAATATATCACATCGGATGAACTGAGGTATGAAATATAATGGAAATTCTTATGTGGAGTATCATTCTTTTTATGAAAAAAATTCTATCTAGAATTTCATTTTGAGAAAAATATTCTTCATTATACAAACAAATTCAGTGCATAACCTAAGCATAACATCTCTTTAAATCATTGACGACTTGAGAATTATTAACATTAGATTTATCTTTCATAACCAAATATTTCCCTAAAGAAAATAAAGTTAGAGCACTTAATCTGTATTCAGAGAGAGACAAGAAAAATATTCTTAATTTTACGAAATTCAGTGCATAAATAAAGCTTCATGTCGCTTTAAACCAATGACGACTTGAGAATTAACATTAGATTTATTTCTCTTTCGTAACCAAATATTTCCCCAAAGAAAAAAAATTTAGAGCACTTAATCTGTATTCAGAGAGAGACAAAAAAAATATTCTTCATTTTACGAACAAATTCGATGCATAAACAAAGCATAACATCGCTTTAAATCAATGACGACTTAAGAATTTATATCTACTTTTTCTTTCGTAACCCTGAGGAAAAGAAAGTTATGGCACTTAATCTGTATTCAGAGGGATACCAGATGCACAATCCATGAAATTATGTTCCATCCGAATCAACTTATTCTGTTTCCGATAGGAATGGAACAGAGGTTTCCCCCGTTCAATGTCCAGCGAGCTGGAACACAAAAGAAAGAGGCGTGTGTGGAGGGCGTTGGATATGAGGGATAGAGAGCGGAAGGGAGTAAGAGGAAGAGAAGGCCAAGGGAGAGACAGAAATTTTACGAGGGTGAAAAGCAATAAAAGCTGGTGAATGATAATAAAAAAAAACACTAGCGATAAAAATAGTAATGAGATAGTAAAAAAAAACACTGATAATGACATAAATAAAGGAATAGAAAAAGAAAGTATGCAGATAAATAGAAAGACTAATAAAAAAACATGAATATCCAGCTGTTTCAGTGTTTATAGATTAAGGTATGCTATAATTATAACATTTAAGAAATATTTCCTTCTAGAAGAATAAAGGAAAATAGAAACTAGTATTTACAGGCATTTCTCTCTCCGGGTTTTAATCTTTTATTTTTGGTTTATAGTGTTTCGTTGTCCAACCGTTATTGAATTAAATCGAGTTACACTTTTTCCCTTTTTGAAGGCTAAAGCTCCAAACTCAAAGTTATGCTTTGCAATAGATCACAAGAGACGCTTAACTTCTAAGGAAAATTAGATTTTAAAAAAAGTTAGTAATTACATAACTAATTTACGAACGTCGTAACTCCTCGATTTTTTTCTTTCATGTTTTTACTTGTTCTTTATTTTATTCATCTGTACATTTATTAATGTATTTACTTATTGTTCATTTTTTCACCACTTATTTCCCCTAAAGGTATTATTACTTTATACAGAATCAAAATTTACGTCAATATCTTTCCATCGAAGCTTTGGATATTTAACAATTCCTCTGCTTCTCCTGACTCCTATAACCTTCTTTAAACTCTGTAACATTTATTTCCTGGTTAATTCCTTGTCCTCCCTAATTCATATATATATATATATATATATATATATATATATATATATATATATATATATATATATATAATATATATAATATATATATATTATAGATCAAATACACCCGCCAGACATCCACTCCCGAGAGATACATCAAATCCACACCCACACAAAAACCACAAAATCTGAATTTAAGTGTCAGGCTTCTGAGGTAATTGACCCAGATCCTCTCAGCGCGAGAGGAAACACGTCTGTATGTAAATGGCTCAGACTGTCTCCTTTAAATAAACAACAAAAACACACTGTTCCACTGTAGATTGAAAAAAAAAAAAAAAAAAAAAAAATTAATTTCACTGTGTGGGTTGATATTATCTGCACCAAGTCTGACATACTGAGGATAATCAGCATTTATAAAAATGAAACTCTCATCATTGTGGAAGCTTTGCAATATAACCTTGTGAATTATTATGGACAAGTGTCATTTTTAAGTTACGCAGGAGCATATTTATCGTTATCGTTCATAAATGGATTGCCAAGACTAAAATCAATATTAATATTATGATATTTCATATTTTGATTATTCTATTTCGAGGTTAAAATTATGTTCGCAATGTACCTGGAACTCTGTATATATTAACTTAAACATAAGTTATTTCAGAGTCATTTTTCTCTTTTTATTTATCTAATAATTGTTTACTATACACACATACATACATACAGAGAGTGAGAGTGAGAGTGAGAGTGAGAGATACGGTTCTTTATTGCTATTGCGTATCTGTATTTATTCAATTAGCAACTATATAAAATTTATTGGAGAGAGAGAGAGAGAGAGAGAGAGAGAGAGAGAGAGAGAGAGAGAGAGATCCTTGGGAAAAGTTTCATATATAGTATTTAATTGCTCTTACGTATCTGTATTTATTCAGTTAGCAACTCAATAAACTTTATTGGGAAGAGAGAGAGAGAGAGAGAGAGAGAGAGAGAGAGAGAGAGAGAGAGAGAGAGAGAGGGGTAGTGTTAGTTCCCTTGAGGAAGGATCCACGTCTTAATGCTTAATTTACTGGTACTCGAAAGTGCAGGAAAGCAATTCTAATTCTCCCCAGATGCGGTAGCAATGCTTATGGTAATGAATTGAAATTGTTCATTGCAGCAGCTTTTAGCGAAATGGTAAAACTATGAAAAAATATTCTATTCGTTTCTCTGCAAATAATTACAAATATTTACCTAGTCGTTTTCCTTATATTCCGGGAAATTAGTATATAAATTGAGAAGAATGAAGTATTGAGTAAATTAAACCACAATGTATTTTAAGAATCGATTAAGATCAGCTATTACCTAATGAAATATTTTGGAAATCATTTAAGAATTTAAATTAGTT
>NC_061090.1:35997489-36017489 GCF_015104395.2 Macrobrachium nipponense
CTATGTACGTCATGGCTATGTGTGTAAATAGTCTTCTGTAAGTCTATTAACTGCGTAAGTCATGGTTAAGTTTGTAAACAGTCTTCTATAAGAATAGGAGACTTTTTCTTATAACAACGGCTAAGCAAATGTAAAGGGTTTTGCTTTCTTAACATTATTCTTTATTATAAGAGATTACAAGCTTTTCTTTCTCCTCTTTACCGCTAATATTGGAATACTATTTGTATTTATTCTAAAGCGAAATTCGGTGTAGAACAATTGGTAAAAATTCACCTTGTTTCTTTACGACTGACTATACATTCCTTACCGTCCATTAATGAAGATCATCTGTCGTAATAACAGTGATCTTCAGATTTCAAAAATATGAAACTAAGATGAATCTAGATTCAGATATTTCAAAGTATTTCTCAAACTCGAAATTGGAGCCATAATAATCTTCTGACTGGAGATGAGAAGAGCTATCGGAAATGTAATCCCAAATAAGAAAAAAATTCATTACCTGATTAGGGCATCTTATGAAAACCAATTTGGATCACCCACCCTAACGTAAATAAAAAGAATAACAAGTATGAAATAATTTTAATTCTCGCTCATTCGAATACGAGAAAATATTTATAGAAATTGGACCACTTGGATATTCAAATTTCCAGCTCTTGGGTAAAAATAAGAGCGGAAATTGCGTTGGAATCGCCCCGGTTATAATAGAAAAATCCCATGAAACTGCAATGTAAATGGCTGTTATAACCGTTGATTGAATACTATTTTTTCTTTCATAATTCTGAATCGTGAAATTCTTGGAATTCTTCTGGTTAATATAATGAATCAATTGGTTTCTTTTGTCTTTATAATTTGATGAAATGTTACGGGATGTTTCAGTTGTGGTAAATTGAATTATAAAAGTTTGAAAGGCATTTAACCCGCCCCCCTTCTCTCTCTCTCTCTCTCTCTCTCTCTCTCTCTCTCTCTCTCTCTCTCTCTCTCTCTCTCTCTCTACGAAAATATGTAAATTGTTGTCATCAGACCACAAGATGAGGAGACCTTTTCATTTCCATTTTGAAAGCTTTTCTTCAATTCCCGAAGTTATTTCCGATTAAAGATTCAGAAATTTCTGAGTGGAATTTACATTTCCATTCAGCCAATTGTTCCCTCTCATTGCACAATGATTCAAACTTTCACTTTCTCTTCACTTTCTCCTCAGATATGGAATCTAGCTTTTTTTTTAAGCTTTAGACGTTAAAACAATTCACATCGTATTTTCATAATAATTTGTTTCTTATTTTTAATAATCTATTCGTTATCCACATACCCATATCTATTTTTTATTATCCATCTTCATTAACTTATCCTTTTCGTTGTTGATAACTGATATAGTCCTTCGGTATTTCACGCTGCCTTCTGTAATTTCTTTCAAATGAACACCACCATATTCTTTGGAAGCTTGAATTTCGAGTCAGTTGCTTCTCTATTATTGGATAAATATTATCACCGAATACCGCCTCAATATAAAACTAAATCCGAAATTTGGATTAATGAACCTTCCATGCCTAGATTAACCTTTAATTTAATTTAATTTTTTGTTTAACAGTATCCGTAATTTTTTTTACTGGTAGATTAAATACTTTTTTTCAACAAGCGTGATTTAATCTTCATAGAACATGAATGGAGTAGATGAAAGATGGGTACAGTTTATGATCTATTTCCTGATAAAAATGTACGCGCTTCGTTTATGAGTTTATTCGAAAATCTGTGTTTTAATGCTCGGTATAGTATTTCATATATTATAGTGAGTTGGTTATAATTTAAAGCGCATATATATATATATATATATATATATATATATATATATATATATATATATATATAATGTGCATATATATATATATAATATTATATATATATAATTAAGAATATATATATATATATATATATATATATATATATATATATATATATATATAATAAAGATATATGCCACGAAGGAAAATAAACGACAGAGTATCCACGAGAACCTTTCGACGTTAAACATCCTTTACTAAGCAGAAACTGACATACATAAGGTAAAAGACAATACAAGAAGATTCTTATAACTGACAGATGGGGATTATAAAGAGATTAGTACCTAGAATCCGACACACCAGAAAGATGAGTAACCTTCCCAAACAAGCATAAACAATGGGTGCAATTAAAGGTTTAAGACAATCATCTCAGATACAAGGACAAGACAATTAAAGGATAATAGGTGACAGCTATTCAGAACTTGGTAAACAAAACCATATTCACAATACATATTCACAATACATGTCAGACATACATTACAACGAAGATAACTCAATAAGGCAACTAATTTTATTTTAGTCTATAATTGTATATTCTTTTGAGCGTAAAACCCGTCTTAAACATGTTAACAAATAAAAAGGTCTAAATAAAAAAAGGATTGTCCCTCATTTTATCTCTGATAGGTCTAGCAAAGGCCTAGAAGTAAGGCTAAGACCAGTATAAACATAGTTTTGTAAAAAACTGGGCAAAACCAATCTAATGCAATATTCATTTATTATTTTAAGTGAAAACAACACCACTTTGAATAAATTGGGTGGAGTTCAGTAATTGCAAGGTCAAGATATGTCTTATCACGAAATCTTTTAGAATCTGCTTTAATACATTTATTTTCATTGTAATTTCAATGTTAGTCATGGCCTTTTTCATTTAGACCCTTGTATTTGTGACATGTTTAAGAATGACCTCAAAGATATAATTACAGACTAAAATAAGAATTAGTTGCATTAGAGTTATCTTCGTTGTAATGTATTATCTGACATGTATGTGAATATGTATTGTGAATATGGTTTTGTTTACCAAAATTCTGAATAGCTGTCACCTATAATCCTTTAATTGTCTTGTCCTTGTATCTGAGATGATTGTCTTAAACCTTTAATTGCACCCATTGTTTATGCTTGTTTGGGAAGGTTACTCATCTTCCAGGTGTGTCTGATTCTAGGTACTAATCTCTTTATAATCCCCATCTGTCAGTTATAAGAATCTTCTTGTATTGTCTTTTACCTTATGTATGTCAGTTTCTGCTTAGTAGAAACGTTTAACGTCGAAAGGTCTCGCAGATACTCCTTCGTTTATTTTTCCTTCGTGGCATATACCTTTATTTTTGGATTTATCACGTTCCTAACTTTCGTGATTCAGTTATATATATATATATATATATATATCTATATATATATATATATATATATATAGTATATATATATACTATATATATATATATATATATATATATATATATATATATATAGAGAGAGAGAGATATAGATATAGATATAGATATAGATATAGATATAGATATAGATATAGAATATAGATATCTATATATATATATATATATATTATATATATATATAATATATATATAGATATATATATATATATATATATATATATATATATATATATATATATATATATCCATATATAGATATATATAGATATAGATATCTATATATATATACTGTATATATATATATAGATTATATATATATCTAGATATATATATATACTATATATATATATATATATATATATTTATATATATCTATATATATATATATTACTATATATATATATATATCTATCTCTCTATCTCTCTCTCTCTCTATCTATCTATCTATTATCTACATCAATAGAAATAGATAGATATATATATATATAATATAATATATATATATATATATATATATTATATAATATATATATATATATATATATAATAATAAAGATATATATATAATATATATAAAGTATATGCCATGAAGGAAAAATAAATGAAGGAGTATCTGCAAGACCTTTCGACGTTAAACGTCCTTTACTAAGCAGAAACTGACATACATAAGGTAAAAGACAATACAAGAAGATTCTTATAACTGACAGATGGGGATTCTAAAGAGATTAGTACCTAGAATCCGACACACCAGGAAGATGAGTAACCTTCCCAAACAAGCATAAACAATGGGTGCAATTAAAGGTTTAAGACAATCATCTCAGATACAAGGACAAGACAATTAAAGGATAATAGGTGACAGCTATTCAGAATTTGGTAAACAAAACCATATTCACAATATATATTCACAATACATGTCAGACATACATTACAACGAAGATAACTCTAAGGCAACTAATTTCTATTTAAGTAGGTAATTATATCTTTGAGGTCATTCTTAAACATGTTACAAATACAAGGGTCTAAATGAAAAAGGCCATGACTAGCATTGAAATTACAATGAAAAGTAAGTTGTATTAAAGCAGATTCTAAAAGATTTCGTGATAAGACATATCTTGACCTTGCAATTACTGAACTACCAACCCAATTTATTCAGTGGTTGTTGTCACTTAAATAAATGAATATTGCATTAGATGTTTGCCCAGTTTTTACAGAATATTTATACTGGCTTAGCCTTACTTCTAGGCCTTTGCTAGACTATCAGAGATAAAATGAGGGACAATCCTTTTTCATTTAGACCCTTGTATTTGTAACACGTTTAAGAATGACCTCAAAGATATAATTACAGACTTAAATAAAAATTAGTTGCCTTAGAGTTATCTTCGTTGTAATGTATGTCTGACATGTATTGTGAATATATATTGTGAATATGGTTTTGTTTACCAAATTCTGAATAGCTGTCACCTATAATCCTTTAATTGTCTTGTCCTTGTATCTGAGATGATTGTCTTAAACCTTTAATTGCACCCATTGTTTATGCTTGTTTGGGAAGGTTACTCATCTTCCTGGTGTGTCGGATTCTAGGTACTAATCTGTTTATAATCACTATCTGACAGTTATACGAATCTTCTTATATTTGTCTTTTACCTTATGTATGTCAGTTTCTGCTTAGTAAAGGACGTTTAACGTCGAAAGGTCTCGCAGATACTCCTTCGTTTATTTTTCCTTCGTGGCATATACCTTTATTTTTGTATTTATCACGTTCCTAACTTTCGTGATTCAGTTATACATTTATACATACATACTATATATATATATATATATCTAAATATCTATATATATATATATCATATATATATATATATATATATATATATATATATATCTATATATCTATATATATATCTGTCTATCTATCTATCTATCTATCTATCTATCTATCTATCTATCTATCTACCTATCTATCTATCTATCTATCTATCAATAGATAGATAGATAGATAGATAGATAGATAGATCTATATCATATACATATACATATACATATCTACCTATCTGTCTATCTATCTATCTGGAAACGACAAGACCATCCATTTGGACTGCACTGCTGCAATACAAATTGGACCAGCAGAATATTCCATAGCAATCAGCCTTCCTTTTGGAATAAATGAAGTCTCTAGCTTTTCCCATCCTCTTTTCCTTTTTACAAATGTGAGGTACTACCAGCAACGTCCTATTTCAGAAGACGGGAACTATTTTTTCATAAATCTTCCTCATTAATATTCGAAGAATCAGAGAACGCTTTTAAATCAATATGCAATACGGAAAGAGGGAATCCTACCTGCATTTCATTACGACTTGAGGAATTTTTCTCCTAATGAATGAAAAATGTGAAGGTATAACTACCTTTATTTTAGTATAGAAAACCTGACGCACTTTTGAGTAACATATAATATAAAAACTGGATTTCGTTAATATCCTATACCAGAAGGAACTAGCACCGTTTTTAGTTTACTGAAAAGAAAACTATTGTGCCGGCTTTCTCTCTCCATCCATCGCTTTTTCTGTTCGTACTCTCCTGTCCGCCCTCAGATCTTGAAAACTACTGAGGCTGGAAGGCTGCAAATTTGCATGTTGATCATCCACCCTCCAATCATCAAACATACCAAGTTGCAGCCCTCTAGCCTCAGTAGTTTTGATTTGATTTAAGGTTAGTTAGCCCTAATCGTGCATCTGGAGACGATTAGGCCAGGCCACCACCGGGCCGTGGTTCAAGTTTCATGGACCGCGGCTCATACAGGATTATACCAAGACCCACGAAAGATAGATAGACGTATTTGAGGTGGCCTTGATCAAGCTCTGGACCTTGGCCTTGATTATACGGTGTACGGAAATTCTCTTGTAAAATGGGACCCTATATATTTTCAATTCATATTGATAAAAAACCTTAAATTCTTTCTATGTAAAAAGGGACATTATTTATTTTTAATTCATATCAAATAAAACTTAGATTTTTAGTTTGAAATCGTACGGAAAACTCTCATGCAAAAAGGGACCCTAACTTATTTTAAATTAATTTGAAATAAGAGATTTAAAATAAATAAATTTTTCGTCTGAGATATAATTTTAAAAGAGACATCTTTCATTTTTAATTCATATTAAAAAATCCTATATTCTTAGCCTGAAATATAATTTTATAATCTAATCTTAAATAAAATCCAAATTTATTTCTAATTCAAATAAAATAAAAAATCTTTGAAAAATCATTTTTAGTCTGAAATATGATTTTATAATCTAATCTTAAGTAAGATCCTCATTTATTTCTAATTCAAATAAACATCCAAAATAAGACTATTTGTCTCAAATCTCATTTTGATAAATTCTTGCAAGATTCACATTTGTTTTTAATTCAAATATGCATCCAAAATAAGACTTATTTTCAGCCACGAATCTCATTTTGATCAATTCTTAAGCAGACGCTACAATCAGCAAAGTGTTTCGATTGTCTCTTACGTCATTGACTTAGACCCCACTTGTTTCCCGTCATTGTTTGTTTGTTTGTATGGTGTTTTTACGTTGCATGGAACCAGTGGTTATTCAGCAAAGGGAACAACGGCTTTACGCGACTTCCGAACCACCACGTCGAGCGTGAACTTTTATCACCAGAAATACACATCTCTCACTCCTCAATGGAATGGCCGGGAATCGAACCCGCGACCATCGAGGTGAGAAGCAAACACCAAACCAACCACGCCACTGAGGTGCTATTGTTTCCCGTCATGGAAGACCAAGAGGGCATTATAAAGGAGGTGTCTGAAACACTTGAAAAGCTTCCCTGCCGAAATGACTAAGGAATATGGTCCTTATTTCCTAGCCAGGCGAAGGAGAGAGAGAGAGAGAGAGAGAGAGAGAGAGAGAGAGATGAGAGAGAGAGAGAAGAAGAGAGGAGGAGGAGTGTAGAGAACGATAGATAAGAGAGAGAGAGAGAGAGAGAGAGAGAGAGAGAGAGAGGAGAGGAGGGGGAGCGTGTAGAGAACGATAGATAAAGAGAGAGAGAGAGAGAGAGAGAGAGAGAGAGAGAGAGAGAGAGAGGAGATGGGAAAATGAGAGATGGATTGGAAAATATAGAGAGAGAGATAGAGAGAGAGAGAGAGAGAGAGAGGAAAATAATGAGAGATGGATTGGAAAATAGAGAGAGAGAGAGAGAGAGGGAGAGAGAGATAGGAAAATAAAAATAAAAGAGAGAGAGAGAGAGAGAGAGAGAGAGAGAGAGAGAGAGGGTGGGGGCGGAAGAGAGCCTCGAGCAGCAGGGAGTTCACCTGTTATTAAACGGAAGGCTGGGGTCATATCGGAGCAAACTCCTCCCGTAAATAGCGGCCGGAGGTGTGAGCATGATTTCAAATTATTCTTTTTGGATGCGGAAGATCTGTATGAAGACACAGAGGTCCAACCTCTAGAATTACTAAGCCTTGAGGGGAGATTGTTTCGATACAGAGATCAGGCTCTGAAGTGCCTTTATAAAGGGAAGCTTTCTGGGCTATAACATTCATTGGAACTTTTACGGAAACTTGGACGATTTGGGAATATGTACCTACGATTCGAAATATAGTTTCCTCTCTGACTCTTTCGTCCAGTCATGTGGCACGAAATTTTTCAAAAAAGTAAATTTTCGTAATATGAATTCTTCACCGACCTTTCTTTTTTTATATATATTGTTAACCGTATAATCAGTCCAAAATCGAGTAAGAAAAGCACATTAAATTGTGTGCATTAAAAGAATAAATTAATGTTACATGAACGAAAAGTTCTGGAACATTTACAAAACATCTTTGATTGAGTGATATCCTCACCATCTCTAATTTCTGAAGACCTTACTGGGGAAAATCTACTTTTTAAGTCCTTATGGGGGAAATCTACTGTTAATTCCTTATGGGGGAAATTAGAGGCATTCTCCTGCTCTAGGAGCAATTTTTTATTTACAGGCTTTTTGGCTTTTTCTGTGTCTCTTTGTTTGACTGCATTTCGCTCTATACACTCTCTCTCTCTTTCTCTCTCTTTTTCTGAAACTGGCTATCATTCTCTGTCTTTCTTTCTATTTGTTTCTCTATAAACCTGG
The DNA here is from genome assembly GCF_015104395.2 of Macrobrachium nipponense. Lineage (NCBI taxonomy): Eukaryota > Metazoa > Arthropoda > Malacostraca > Decapoda > Palaemonidae > Macrobrachium > Macrobrachium nipponense. The sequence continues at coordinate 36,005,828 of NC_061090.1, forward strand.
CTCTCTCTGGTCTTAATCGCTTACCCTAAATATCTGTCTGCACGTATCACGACTATCAGGCAACAATGCTTACTTACAGGCACATATATCACAGAGTATAATTTCTGCTGGATTCTTGATTAATGCACAGGCAGGATAATGAAGACAGAGTATGTTCCCCCTAATCTCAGCAATCAGCTGAAAAAATTCAGGGAAAAGTTATAAATAGGAGAGAGAGAGAGAGAGACTGGTTCAGGGAAAGAGAGTTTGCTCCAGGTTTAGATTTAGTAAGCATGGGAGAGAGAGAGAGAGAGAGAGAGAGAGAGAGAGAGAGAGAGAGAGAGAGAGAGAGAGAGAGAGAGAGGTGCCAGGTCTAGGGAAAAACAGTTTGATCCACATTTAGATTTAGTAAGAAAGAGAGGGCCAAGTTTAGATTGAGAGAGAGAGAGAGAGAGAGAGAGAGAGAGAGAGAGAGAGAGAGACAGTCTACAATAACAAGATTGATATTCTTATTCAACTCTATATGTATACCAACAAGTTCAAAAACAACTTTATTTACTTCAACTTTCATGGAAATGTTCATATTCCAAGGTAATAATACCCATACACTGGTAAAAAGTCAGTTATCCCTTATCATGGAATTCACTCCAAATGTAATTCATAAAAAACAATTTACTGTGATTTACTAAAACACCACTTTAGGTACATCTGGCAAGCTCAGGCACAACAACATGATCTGAAAAACCCGAAAATAAAAGCTTAAATGCTGTTGATTCTCAGAAGCTCTTAATAATAGGATGAATTAGGAACGGAAGAGGGATTCAGGAAGCCCATTAGAGAGAGGAGGATGCGAACAGCTTAAAAGAAAAAAAAAAAGTTAATTCAGGATATTTTGCGCACTGGCTATTAGGTGCTTCCCTTTTCAACTTTCCGTTTTGAATAAAACGTTCGGAACATTATACCTTCCCTCCTTCAGCTTTGCTTTAGTTTCCCTTCGTTTTTTTATTTAATCTTTTTAGTTTTTTGTGAAAGGGAACTATTGAGATGGCTGTTTGTCTGTCCTCAGATCTTGAAACCTACTAAGGCCAGAGGGCTGCAAATTGCCATGGTGATCATCCACCCTCCAGTCATCAAACATACCAAATTTCAGCCTTCTAACCTCAGCAGTATTGATCTTATTTAAGTTTAAATTTAGGCATAATCGTGCTCCTGTCAACTCAACACAGGCCACCACGGCCAGCTGAGATTACCATGGACCGCGTCTCGTACAGCATTATACAGAGGCTACCATAAAATAGATCTATTTTCGGTGGCCTTGACAATAAGCTTTACAAAAAACTCGATTGCACCGAAGACACTTCGGCGCATTTTTTTACTCATTTCTTACTTAATAAAAACGAGATTCCGAGTTTTGTCATTTGTCTTTATAAAAGATGCACGGGACGAGCGAAAGGCCGCAGTAGCATGGATAAAATATCATGAATATTTTACACTTGGAAAATGGATGACTTTATTATCCAGGGCTATCAGTCAATAGGAGAGAGAGAGAGAGAGAGAGAGAGAGAGAGAGAGAGAGAGAGAGAGAGAGGTTGTATCTAAGAGTGTAAGCACGCTAGTCATAGAACTTTTGTGACCACATAGCTAGACGGATTGGATGAGAGAGAGAGAGAGAGAGAGACAAAGACAGAGACAGACAGACAGACAGACAGAGAGAGAGAGAGAGAGAGAGAGAGAGAGAGAGAGAGATGGTTTGTATCCAAGAATGTAAGGACGTGAGTCATAGAACTTCTGTGACCCGAGAGAGAGAGAGAGAGAGAGAGAGAGAGAGAGTGAGTTTGTATCCAAGAATGTAAAGGGCGTGAGTCATAGAACTTTTGTGACCCGAGAGAGAGAGAGAGAATTTTGTTCGCTCCAGTTCTGGTGAAAACAAAAACTCAACAGAAAGAGAGAGAGAGAGAGAGAGAGAGAGAGAGAGAGAGAGAGAGAGAGAGAGATCCTGGGTACACAAGAATGCAAGGACGTTGATGGCCATAGAACTTTTGCGACCACTTTCCTTCCTGCTCTCTTTTTATATCTTCGCTTGTCAGGTCGTTTACTCAGGTACTAAACCGACGGCAACCCCTTAACTCCACTCCACTTCACTCCCACACCACCAACCCCCCTCATCACACCCAACTCCCTGCTTGCTCTCCAAGGCAAAAAAACAAGGGTATAAACAAAATCCCACTTCGTCTTCCTGTACGGAGAAAAAAAGACACGGTTCAGTCATTTCCTATCCATTGGATTCGATTGAATTTAGCTTAAATCAATCAAGGAATAATCCGAAATTTATTCGTACCATAAACTTTTCAAGTAGTAAATTATATAGGAGAATATAACATTCATTAAATGTAAATCATATGGAAAATGAAGACGTGTATTAAAACAAAAGCAAAAATACAGAAAAGGAAAATTGCTTTTGGGATCGATAATTATAATCAGCTAAAAAGGACGCAGTTTAAACTATTATCCTACCGAGAGATTTCATTAGTGACCAAACGACGTTCAGTATTCCATAATAGATGTAAAAAAAAAACATTAATACTTTGTAATACTGAAAGCGGGGGACATGACGTATTAATATAAAAGAAAAAAATACAGAAAAGCAAAATTACTTTTGCCTTTTGGGATCGATAATAATCAGTTTAAAAGGACGCAGTTGAAACTCTATTATCCCACTGAGCGATTCGATTATTGACGAAATGACGTTCAGTATTCCATAATAAGTTTAAAAGAGCAACATTAAAACTATGTTAATCAATAAAGATTTTTCATTATTTCCTCGAAGGAAAACTACCCCAGCTTAAAAGGACGCTGTTGAAACTTGAATTACCCTACTGAGAGTTTTCATTATTGACCAAATGACGTTCAGTATTCCATAATGGATTTGAAAAAACATTAAAAATATGTAATTCAATTAAGATGCTTCATTATTTCCGCGAAGCAAAAGCAACAAATTCCACCTTGAAAATACCAAAAAGACAAAAGAAAGCATCGTCCAAGAAGTAGCCAACAACTTTTGCTTCAGTAAAACACTGGAAGGAAAAAGATTTGCCAAGAATTGCTGCGTTTTCCCTGCGAAGCATAAGGCCTCGGATAACTTTCCAGAGAAACAAAAATAAAAAAAAAGAGAGAGGAGGACGATGCAGTGCCACTCACGCTGTGGCACTGGTACTTCTCGCAATGCGGAGGATGACTTTTTTAACAGAAGTGGGAGGAAACTAATTAACTGATAGTTGTAGAAGATATGCTAACCCTATTATCATTATTATTATTATTATCATTATTGGTTTTGCCAATGTTATTATTTAAACTGGCGCTCTCATAATGAAAAGAAAAGTATTTTTATCATTATTATTATTATTCGTTTTGCTGTTGTTATTATTATTATTATTATTATTATTATTATTATTATTAATTATTATATTATTATTATTATTATTATTATTTTTTTTTTTTTTTTTTTTTTTTTTTTTTTTTTTTTTTTTTTTTTTTTTTTTTTTTTTTTTTTTTTTTTTTTTTTTTTTTTTTTTTTTTTTTTTTTTTTGCTCTATCACAGTCCTCCAATTCGACTGGGTGGTATTTATAGTGTGCGGTTCCGGGTTGCATCCTGCCTCCTTAGGAGTCCATCACTTTCTTACTATGTGTGCCGTCTCTAGGATCACACTCTTCTGCATGAGGCCCGGAGCTACTTCAGCCTCTAGTTTTTCTAGATTCCTTTTCAGGGATCTTGGGATCGTGCCTAGTGCTCCTATGATTATGGGTACGATTTCCACTGGCATATCCCATATCCTTCTTATTTCTATTTTCAGATCTTGATACTTATCAATTTTTTTCCCTCTCTTTCTCTTCAACTCTGGTGTCCCATGGTATTGCGACATCAATGAGTGATACTTTCTTCTTGACTTTGTCAATCAACGTCACGTCTGGTCTGTTTGCACGTATCACCCTATCCGTCCTGATACCATAGTCCCAGAGGATCTTTGTGTGATCGTTTTCTATCACTCCCTCAGGTTGGTGCTCGTACCACTTATTACTGCAAGGTAGCTGATGTTTCTTGCACAGGCTCCAGTGGAGGGCTTTTGCTACTGAATCATGCCTCTTTTTGTACTGGTTCTGTTGCAAGTGCCGGGCATTCGCTTGCTATGTGGTTTATGGTTTCATTTTCGTATTGCACTTCCTACATATGGGAGAGATGTTATTTCCATCTATCGTTCTTTGAACATATCTGGTTCTTAGGGCCTGATCTTGTGCCGCTGTTATCATTCCTTCAGTTTCCTTCTTTAGCTCTCCCCTCTCTAGCCATTGCCATGTGTCATCGCTGGCTAGTCTTTAGTCTGTCTCATGTATTGTCCGTGCATTGGTTTGTTGTGCCAGTCCTCTGTTCTTGTCTGTCATTCTCTGTCTCTGTATATTTTCTGGGTCTTCGTCTACTTTTATTAGTCCTTCTTCCATGCACTCTTTAGCCACTCGTCTTCACTGGTTTTCAGATATTGCCCCAGTGCTCTGTTTTCGATGTTGACACAGTCCTCTATACTTAGTAGTCCTCTCCCTCCTTCCTTTCGTGTTTATGTATAGTCTGTCCGTATTTGCTCTTGGGTGTAGTGCTTTGTGTATTGTCATATGTTTCCTGGTTTTCTGATCTATGCTGCGGAGTTCTGCCTCGTCCATTCCACTATTCCTGCGCTGTATCTGATTACTGGCACTGCCCATGTGTTTATGGCTTTTATCATATTTCCGGCATTGAGTTTTGACTTGAGTATCGCCTTTAGTCTCTGCATATATTCTTTCCTGATCGTGTCCTTCATCTCTTGGTGTTTTATATCCCCTCCTTCCATTATTCCCAGGTATTTGTATCCTGTCTCATCTATGTGTTTGATGTTGCTCCCATTCTGGTAGCTTTATCCCTTCAGTTCTCGTTACTTTTGCCTTTTTGTATGTTGACTAAGCCGCATTTTTCTATTCCAACTCCATCCTGATGTCCCCAGATACAATCCTTACAGTCTGGATCAGGGTATCTATTTCCTTGATGCTCTTACCATACAGCTTGATGTCGTCCATGAACATCAGATGGTTGATTCTGATTATTATTATTATTATTATTATATTATTATTATTATTATTATTTTATTTCTTTTTGCTCTATCACAGTCCTCCAATTCGACTGGTGGTATTTATAGTGTGGGGTTCCGGGTTGCATCCTGCCTCCTTAGGAGTCCATCACTCTTTTTACTATGTGTGCCGTTTTAAGATCATACTCCTCTGCATGAGTCCTGGAGCTACTTCAGCCTCTAGTTTTTCCAGATTCCTTTTCAGGGATCTTGGGATCGTGCCTAGTGTTCCTATGAGTATGGGTACAATTTCCACTGGCATATCCCAAATCCTTCTTATTTCTATTTTCAGGTCTTGATACTTATCCATTTTTTCCCTCGCTTTCTCTTCAACTGTGATTTCCCATGGTATTGCGACATCAGTGAGTGATACTTTCTTCTTAATTTTGTCAATCAACGTCACGTCTGGACTATTTGCACGTATCACCCTATCTGTTATGATACCATAGTCCCAGAGGATCTTTGCCTGATCATTTTCTGTCGCTCCTTTAGGCAGGTGCTCGAACCACTTATTACAGCAAGGTAGCTGGTGTTTCTTGCACAGCCTCTTTTTGTACTGGTTCTGTGCAAGTGCTGGACATTCGCTAGCTATGTGGTTTATGGTCTCATTGTTCGTATTGCACTTCCTACATATGGGAGAGATGTTATTTCCATCTATCGTTCTTTGGATATATCTGGTTCTTAGGGCCTGATCTTGTGCCGCTGCTATAATTCCTTCAGTTTCCTTCTTGAGCTCTCCCCTCTGTAACCATTGACATGTGTCATCGCTGGCCAGTTCTTTAGTCTGTCTTCCGTCTACTTTTATCAGTCCTTCTTCCCATGCACTCTTGAGCCACTCGTCTTCACTGGTTTTCAGATATTGCCCCAGTGCTCTTTTCTCGATGTTGATGCAGTCCTCTATGCTTAGTAGTCCTCTCCCTCCTTCCTTTCGTGTTATGTTAAGCTCGGTTTAAGGGATCTTCTGAGGTAAAACCTTTGCTTCCTTCTATTACTTTAATGTGTCTGATGAGTGCTCCTTCTACTACCACTCATCAGTGATATTGTGGGTTTCTTTTTCTATTATTATTATTATTATACCGCCGCTCATAATGCAAAAAAGCATTATTATTATTATTATTATTATTATTATTATTATTATTATTATTATTATTATTATTATTATTATTATTAGTATTATTTTGGAAGAAGACCCTCTTTCAAAGAAATTCTGTTGAATAAAATGGCAGAATTCAGCGAATTAATCTTACATATTATCTTTTCTGTTTTTCTTGTTACTCGCTTTTCTGGCTCAGCGATACTTCACAATAATTGTCCAATATTCATATTGGGGATAATGCTGAAAGTGGTATTTAATTCAGAACAGTCTTTATTAATCAAAGACTGGTATTATCAGTATACTGGTGTTATCAGGATACTGGTATATGGGTAGGCGTTCCTCTGGTTCAGATCAAGCAGGGGTCGTCGTCGGTGTTGGTATCATTCCATAAGAGAGGTCAATGTCAGGTCGGAGTCGTCTCTGGTATTCATCTGGTATTACTGCTGGTATAGCTCTGGCTTATCGCGACGTTTCAACCTTCTCGTAGGTCATCTTCTTGGCTGGTCAACAGTAGAAGTGAAGAGATGGTGTCTGCAAGCTGATATTTATAGCGGCTCGAAACCTAGAGCTGCGTTCTCATTGGTCGAGCCGGTCTGGGGCGAAGTCTGGGATCTCTCGTTGATGGTTGCAGGGATGCAGCCATGCGAGCACTCGATTAGTGCATCGGGGAATGAATATAAGGAGTCCTACCTGCGGTAGGACTCCTATCATCCCGCTGGCGCTCCTGGATATTTGGGTGTTAGTTCGCTGCTGGTCTTCGGGCAGCGGTAGGGAGGAGAAACATTTCTTGGGTAATGTTCAAGTTAGGTTTCTCCTTTCCTAGGCCAAACATTTAAGGAAATGAGAGGACGTCACTGTACATAGGGCGGACAATACTGCCGCCTTCATACTTATCCAGACCGAAGAATATCATTGGAAAATAGAAGAAATCCTAGCAGACACCACGAAATTCAGCAGGATCACCAAGAACCCCGTCAACGACATCAAGCGCGAGGCAAATCGGATCATAGAGACGGTCATCTACCACTTATCACGGGCGACCATAACCTGGGGTACATCTATGGGAACGTCAAGACTCATAAGCAAGGAAACCCCTTTTGCCCAATTATTAGCCAGATCCCTGCCCCAATGTATCTGTTGGCTAAGAAGCTTGACACCATTCTGAACCCGTACGTCCCGGATACCTACAGCTTGAAGTCATTGTCCGAGTTCCTGGAAGCCCTACGAGTAACGTCCGCCGGAGGATGTATTGCTTCAATGGATGTGGCGTCCTTATTTACCAACGTCCCCGTTGATGAGACCATTCAAATGATCTTAGACAAGGTATATAGGGACCCCGATACACCACCCTTAAACATCCCTGAACATGCTCTTCGTGCCCTGCTGAAAATCTTCACTAAGAAGGCCCCCTTTTCTGACCACCACGGCCGCATGTACACCCATGATCACAGCTGCCTTTCCTTTACCATAGAACACTGCCAAGACCGCTGCCTCCCCTTCCTTGACGTCCTTGTCGAGCAGCAATTCACCAAATTCCGCACGAACATGTACACGAAGCCGACGAACTTGGGTATGTGTATGAACGGAGAGAGCGAGTGTCCTGAGAGGTATAAGCAATCCACCATCAGTGCCTTCGTCAGGAGGGCCCTCTCACACTGCTCTTCCTGGAGCGATACACATAGCGATCTGGAACGAACGGCCTAGGTCCTCGTCGACAACGGACACATTAATCACGCCGTCGATGCTGTTATAGCAAAGAAAGTTGAAGATTGGTACCTCCAGGAACCCCGCCCCTAGGAACCCCGCCCCGACATCTCAGAGCCCATCAACCTTTTTTACAAAGGGCACTTTCACCGAAGGTATATGGAGGACGAGCAAGCCCTCAAGAACATCATAGAGAGAAACGTCACCCCCACCAATCAGGACAAGACCATTAATTTAATAATATATTATAAAACGAAGAAGACAAGCAGCCTAGTGATGAGGAACAACCCAGCAGCACCCCTGCAGGATCCCTTGAAGAAGACGAATGTGGTCTACCGATACACGTGCCCCGTCCGAGGATGCCTCGGCAAATACATCGGCATGACCACCATGCGATTCTCAAAGAGAATCTCCTGCCATGCCCAAGAAGGAGCCATTTATAATTATGCCAGGACTGCCCATAACGTAAGGATAAAAACGAGCGATATTATCACTAATATCGAAATAATTGACCAAACCACTGATTCCAGACGTTTACGAATCCTGGAAGCCCTCCACATAGGAAAGGAGAAACCTGACTTGAACATTACCCAAGAAACTTTTCTCCTCCCTAACGCCGCCCTAAGACCAGCAGCGAACGAACACCCAAATATCCAGGAGCACCAGCGGGATGATAGGATTCCTGCCGCAGGTAGGACTCCTGACATTCATTCCCTGATGCACTACTCGAGCGATCGCATGACTGCATCCCTACAACCGTCGACAAGAGATCCCAGACTTCGCCCCAGACCGGCTCGACCAATGAGAACGCAGCTCTAGGTTTCGAGCCGCTATAAATATCAGCTTGCAGACACCATCTCTTCACTTCTACTGTTAACCAGCCAAGAAGATGACCTATGAGAAGGTTGAAACGTCACGATAAGCCAGAGCTATACCAGCAGTAATACCAGATGAAGGCCAGAGACGACCCCTACCTGATATTGACCTCTTTATGGAATGATACCAACACCGACGACGACCCCTGCTTGATCTGAACCAGAGGAACGCCTTCCCATATACCAGTATTCTGATAACACCAGCATACTGATAATACCAGTCTTTGATTAATAAAGCCTGTTCTGAATTAAATACCACTTTCAGCATTATCCCCAATATGAATATTGGACAATTATCGCTGAGCCAGAAAAGTGAGTAATAAGAAAAATAGAAAAGATATTATATAAGCGTAATTCGCTGAATTCTGTCATTTTATTCAACAGTATTATTATTATTATATGATTTTTTTTTTTGCTCTATCACAGTCCTCCAATTCAACTGGGTAGTATTTATAGTGTGGGATTCCGGGTTCTATCCTGCCTCCTTAGGAGTCCATAACTTTTCTTACTGTATGTGCCGTTTCTAGGATCACACTCTTTTGCATGCTTCCTGGAGCTACTTCGGCCTCTAGTTTTTCTAGATTCCTTTTCAGGGATCTTGGAATCGTGCCTAGTGCTCCTATGATTATGGGTATAATTTCCACTGGCATATCCCATATCCTTATTATTTCTATTTTCAGATCTTGATACTTATCCATTTTTTCCCTCTCTTTCTCTTCAACTCTGGTGTCCCATGGTATTGCGACATCAATGAGTGATACTTTCTTTTTTATTTTGTCAATCAACGTCACGTCGGGTCTATTTGCTCGTATCACCCTATCTATTCTGATACCATAGTCCCAGAGGATCTTTGAACATATCTGGTTCTCAGGGCCTTATCTTGTGCCGCTGTTATCATTCATTCAGTTTCCTTCTTCAACTCCCCCCTCTGTAGCCTGTGTCATCGCTGGCTAGTTCTTTAGTCTGTCTCATGTATTGTCCATGCATTGGTTTGTTGTGCCAGTCCTCTGTTCTGTTTGTCATTCTCCTGTCTCTGTATATTTGTGGGTCTTAGTCTACTTTTATCAGTCCTTCTTCCCATGCACTCTTGAGCCACTCGTCTTCCCTGGTTTTCAGATATTGCCCCAGTGCTCTGTTCTCGATGTTGACGCAGTCCTCTATACTTAGTAGTCCTCTCCCTCCTTCCTTTCGTGTTGTGTATAGTCTGTCTGTATTTGCTTTTGGGTGTAGTGCTTTGTGTATTGTCATATGTTTCCTGGTTTTCTGATCTATGCTGTGGAGTTCTGCTTTCGTCCATTCCACTATTCCTGCGCTGTATCTGATTACTGGCACTGCCCATGTGTTTATGACTTTTATCATATTTCCGGCATTGAGTTTTTACTGGAGTATCGCCTTGAGTGTCTGCATATATTCTTTCCTGATCGTGTCCTTCATCTCTTGGTGTTTTATGTCCCCTCCTTCCATTATTTCCAGGTATTTGTATCCAGTCTCATCTGTGTGTTTGATGTTGCTCCCATCTGGTAGCTTTATCCCTTCAGTTCTCGTTACCTTGCCCTTTTGTATGTTGACTAAGGCGCATTTTTCTATTCCAAACTCCATCCTGATGTCCCCAGATACAATCCTTACAGTCTGGATTAGGGTATCTATGTCCTTGATGCTCTTACCATACAGCTTGATGTCGTCCATGAACATCAGATGGTTGATTCTGTTGCCTCTTTTCTCGAGTTGGTACCCGGCATCCATCTTCTGTAGTACTTTTGTCATGGGAATCATGGCTACTACGAAGAGTAGAGGGGACAGTGAGTCACCCTGGAAGATCCCTCTCCTGATATTAACCTCTGCTAGTCTTATTCCAGAGCTTGTAAGTATTGTATTCCAGTTGCGCATTGTATTTTTGAGGAAGCTGATGGTGTTTTCCTCTGCCCCATATATTTTCAGGCATTCTATTAGCCATGTGTGTGGTATCATGTCGAAGGCTTTCGTATAGTCTATCCATGCCATGCTTAGGTTGGTTTTCCTTCTCCTACTGTTCTTTATTACCATTTTGTCTATCAGGAGCTGGTCTTTTGTGTCCCCTACACTTCCTTCTGCAGCCTTTCTGTTGGTGGGGGATGGTGTTTGTCTCCTCTAGGTAGTTTTATAGCCTTTCACTGATGATACCTGTTAGTAACTTCCACATTATCGGTAGGCAGGTGATAGGCCTGTAGTTACTGGCTATATTTCCCTTACTCTTGTCTTTTTGTACTAAGGATGTTCTTCCTGTGGTCATCCATTTGGGTGCATGGTGATTTGAGATACAATGCTGGAGTTGTTCTGCTATTCTGGGTGTAAGGCCTTGAAATTTTGAGCCAGTATCCATGGACTTCATCGGGACTGGCTTCCAGTTTGGCATTTTCTTTAATTGGTGTCTGACTGTCGTCGTGATCTCGTGAATCTTTGTTTTATTCTCCCTGTTTCTTCTTCCTTGACTTCCTGGAGCCATGTTGCATGTTTGTTGTGTGATACCGTATTGCTCCATATGTTTTCCCAGAGTCTCTCACTTGGTTCGGCTTCAGGAATTTCTTGGTGGTTGTATTCCCCTCTTAGTTGGCTGTATAGTCTTTCCTGGTTGGTTCCGAATAGTTTGTTTTGTTGGTATCCCTTATGTCTGTTCATGTACCGTTGGATCTTATGTGCTTTGGCCTTAAGCCTCTGTTTTACATCTACTATTGTGTTGTTTAGTCCCCTCTCCTGTACTTTGTATTTCTCGTTGAGTTCCTCCCTTGTTTTCTTGCTTCTTAGCCTTTTTTCTGCCATCTCTTTCAGTTTACTCAGGTTAGATCTCATAACCAGGATTTGCTTTTCTAGTCGCCTTTTCC
>NC_061090.1:36022489-36026675 GCF_015104395.2 Macrobrachium nipponense
AGTTTAGCAGAAGGACGACAAGGAGGGGGAATGAAGGTCCACATGAAAGAATTAATCGGCTTTATTTACTTATTCAATATCTTTAGCATTTCCACTTCCAAATAGAAGAATTCAGATTTTTTATGTATATATTTGTTTATTTATTTAACCTAGCCACTGGAGAGGGGGTGTTGAAATACCAACTTAGTGCCAGTTCCAACACCAGATAAAAGAACTAATCAGCTTGACTTATTTATTTAATATGTTCAGCGTTTCCACTTCCAAATAGAAGAATTCAGTTTTTTTTTTATTGATCCTAGCCACTGGAGAGGGGGTGTGGATAGACCAACTCTGTATCAGTTCGAACACCAGATATATATTTGATGCGACATGCTGCTAATCGATTGGAAAGCAGTATTACTACTTTTGATTATATTTCATTTCATAATAATCTAGATTTAGAGTATAAGGATACAAACATTCACCTACTTCATTCCCAAGAACATTTGTTCTTGAAACAGCTCATCTCTATAACTTTTAAAGGTCCTTTATATCGTGATGGTATTTGGATACGCGTTTGTATGAAATCTGAAATGGTTAATTGAAAATAAATAAAAAAAAGCATTTGTCTTATAAATTCAGGCTAGACGGTAAGGAATTTTCCTCCATCATTCTCTGGATTATATCTGATTTTCTTTCGATTTCTGGTCTAATTTCGTCCTCCTGTACTGAAAATCAAATGGACTAGACTGAAACGCAGAATCTATTCGTCATAGCTCACTTGGTATTACTCGCGAGGATAAAAGTATAAGATAAATAGCGTCCAGTTCTCGAGAGAGAGAGAGAGAGAGAAAGGATGAGGAGAAGATTCGAGAGAGAGAGAGAGAGGAAAGAGGAGCAGAAGAGAGAGAGAGAGAGAGAGAGAGAGAGAGAGATTCGCAATGCATGGGAAAGTAATTAATTCAGATAAGGAAGATTGAAAGAGTAAAAAAAAAAGAGAGAGAGAGAGAGACCCATCTGCATAGACGAACAGCGTTACTACTGCAATGAATTTGCTTTGGGTCTGAGAATTCGACGGAAAATTATTTCTTAAAAAATTATGATAGCTACTGGATTGCTGCTATTCCAGACAATGTCTGGAAAAAGTTATATCTTTCCATTTTGTCGGGCGAAGCTCAGAGAGGAGTTAGCTAGCAGCTAGCTAGCTGCGTGCGGCTGATTCGTGCGCGCGCGTTGCGTGTGTGTGTGTGTGTGTGTGCATATGTGTGTGAGTTTATTTACGCGTGCTTAAGTTAGCTACACGTTGAATCATATATTTACATTTAGATCACGGATTATCTCATGTCAGCCCAAAAGAGCAATATTCATAGGTAAACTTAAAAAAATAATATCTATAGATAAACTAAGTTGTATTTATAGTTAACTAAAAAAGGTAATATTTAAAGTTAACCAGCCAAAAAAGGGAATTTAATTGTATAGTCAACCAACCACAAATGTAATATTATTGCATATTTTAACAGAAAAAAGTAATATTTAATATATAGCCTAACAGAAAAAAAAAATATTATTTATTATATAGTCCAATAGAAAAAAGTAAAAAGTAATATTTATTGTATAGCCAACCCGAAAAAAGTAATATTTATTGTACAGCCAAACGCAAAAAAGTAATATTTATTATATAGTCGACGGAAAAAAGTAATATTGAGAGTTAAATGAAAAAAATATTCAAAATCGACCAAAAACAGTGGTATTTATAGTTAACCCCACAAAAACGCATTATTTATAGTCAAACGATCTTCCTAAAGTAGTATCGAAAAAAGTGCGAGGAAACATCAAAGAAAGAATCCTTCATTAAATCAAGTTCATGATGCAGAATTTTTCCAGAATATCACAAATGAAAAATTACGTTCACTCGCCCAAAGAGAAGTCACAAAAAACGACAGTAAATGTGTGACAGAAAAGCGTCAGTGGAGGGTAGTACTTGAAACCTTTCCACTTCAATCTCGTTATCACCTTTCCGCCAGACTTGAAACATGTACTTCGTGCTCTCTCTCTCTCTCTCTCTCTCTCTCTCTCTCTCTCTCTCTCTCTCCCCGGTGTGGAGAATATCTAATCCGATGTCATTAGTGAAAGGTTTTTATATTTTTCGCCAGAACTTTGTCCTTTTTCAGTCGCGATACAGTCGATGAAAGCGGATTGCATTGCGAGAGATGAGATTTGTTTTTCTTTTCGTGTTGAATGCAGGTGTAAATTGGGTCTCTTTTCCATCCTTTCGTCTGTCAGTTTGTCTATCACACCATCTCTCTCTCTCTCTCTCTCTCTCTCTCTCTCTCTCTCTCTACACACCTTCCTTCTCTCTCTCTCTCTATCTTTCTTCACACATCCCTTCTCCATATCTCTGTTTCCCCCATCCCCTCTGTTTTTCTCTTCACATATTCCTTCTAAATCTCTGTTTCCCCCCTCTTCTTTAACTCTCTCTATCTCTTTACACCTTCCATCTCTCTTATCTCTGTTCCCCCTCCTCTCTCTCTCTTTCTTTCTCTACACCTTATATCTCTCTCTCTATCTCCGTTTCCCCTTCCTCTCTGTCTCTCTCTCTCTCTGTCTCTCTGTCTCTCTCTCTCTCTCTCTCTCTCTCTCTTTCTCTCTCTGTTCACACCTTTCTCTCTTTCTATCACTGTTCCCCATCCCCCCCATCTCTCTCTCTCTCTCTCTCTCTCTCTCGTAGTAGCCATCTTGCTTGGTGAGACGTACCCGCGTGAAGTCAGATTAATCAACAGATATCACAAGTTTAACATACGACTAGAATTTGAGAAATATCTAGAAGTGTTCGTGAACTATCGGTGATAAGATTAGTGTGAAAATAGTAGGATAAAGAGCGTCTTCTAAGTTAGTTTAACAAGTGTAATACTGAAATCAGAACAAGATGGCAGTAAGTTCCAACTGCGGAAGAGGTGGCATAATTTAGCTTGCTTGGCGGATTCGCAATACGATGAGGTAGCAGGAAGGGAACTGGCATTTCTCATCTATGAAATCAGCAACAGTCCTAACCAAAAAGATACAAAAGCATTCATAGATATATTAGAAGGATATAATCCTTCAAACTGGAACAAATCTAATGAAAACATCTTGAAAATAATTGAAGAAGTTCCAAATAAAATCCAAAGTGGTCAAGAGACTCATAAAGAAAATATACATAAAACCAACATATTCCGACAAAGAAAATGAATAAGGTGAATCTTGTGAATATCCTAATTGATGCATTAGGAAAAGAATGCCAAAAGCATGCAAACTGTGTAAGGTTGGTATAGCATAGTCAATCCACAAAACCTAATCAGAAAATGTGCTGCATGCAACATTCCGACCCATCCACAGTGTGCTGAGGTAATGCAAGATTTGAGAAAAGATACAAGAATTTTTTGTTCAACATGTCTATCATGGATAGACAATGTTATTAAATCAAGATTGAATGTACAAATAGTTGAGGATGAAGAAGAAGAGGAGAGGAGAAGAAAGAAGAAAAAGAAGAAGAGGAAAACGGAAGAGAAGTAAACAAAATGAAATGACAGAAAAAATAAGGAAAACAAAGAACAAGATAAAAGATATGGATGCAGAGATACTCATTGATACTACATATGAGGCAATAAAGCAGCATACCTACGAAGAAATAAATTACGATATGACAACAGAAAAGCAAATCCCGAAGAGGCTCTACCCAGATCTACACAAAGACGGGAAAGAGGTAAAAAATAGACAGAAAGACAAAATCTGCAACCTTTTGAAAAGAGGGAATTGCAGATTTGGAGAAAGATGTTACTACGAAACATCCTAAGGTATGTCAAAACTATGAAATATATGGTAAATGTGCATACTTAGATGGCTATGGGGATGATGATTGCAGAGATCTGCATCCAAAAATATGTAAAACCTAAAAGAAGGAAAAGGATGTAAGTTCGACAAAAATGCAAATATATGCACCCTGTAGCCATGAATCATAATCAAATAAATAACCAAACCAAGCAATAAAATCCAAAATAAGAAAGAAAACAAATAAAGAGAGAAATCAAGAATATCAGGTAAAAGAGAAAAGCAAACCACCAATGAGATATCAAGCAGGTGAGGGGGGTCAGCAAAAATTTCAAAGCATCAGCTCCGAAATTTAATTCTACAACGAGATAATAACTGTATTTTATTATGCAAGAGGATA
>NC_061090.1:36027175-36032175 GCF_015104395.2 Macrobrachium nipponense
ACAGAGAGAGAGAGCGTAAATAAGGCTTGTATTTAATCTAATTTAACCATATTGAATCTAAATTAACCATAAGTAAAAGAAGATACCCCAACACTGAAGGTAGAAAACTATCAAATGATTAATATCAAGATGTGGCAAAAATATTAATTACTATACACGAAGTGTCAGAGTTTCCAACATTTATATACTTTTGATCAAATTAATGGATGCAGCCATTTCACAAACAATCTCCTGGCATGAAGGTAAAATGTCAAAAGCCTTACGGTGTAAATGCGATTCTCTCTCTCTCTCTCTCTCTCTCTCTCTCTCTCTCTCTCTCTCTCTCTCTCTCTCTTTATTTTTAATCAGTTAATCGATGAGCTAAGCCCCAATCAGCATATTGGTTATCTTGACACTATTCAAAATTTCTTTGACACTACCTGACTGTCAATTTGCTGTCTCAACAATTACATATATTTCGTCACCTCTCGTAAACTATGTGGGTCAAATGGTAGCGCCTTGGCCTTTCAATTGACAGACTGATGGGAGTCAGGAATTTGTACCTAAATTTCGGTTGTTCATTTAATACATATTTATTTTAAGCAATATTAGTGACGTAAGTTACGAATTATTATGAAATTATGACACGAGTCATAATGAAATATTCAAACTATGGTAACTAATCAGTCATAAATATAACTAATTTATCTCATATTTTTCATGGAATCCATATCTTATATTTCATTGAAAAACTAGAAAAAAAAATTTATAAGCTACTTCCATTTCGTTTTTCTTCGCAAATTATTCATGTACTCAAAAAATTTAGAAAAAGAATAAATAAAATAGCCCATTTAAAAGCTCTTTCATTCCCTTTTTCTTCGCAAATTATTCACGTACTAACAATGTCGTCCCGGATTTCAACTCATAGATAAAATTCAGTCTTCCATACACCAGAGATTTTTGTTCAATTCGCTGGAAGCTTCTGAAAAGGGGAAGGACTATAAATTGCAGGAGAGACTTCGCGTCCTCTTCATTAAATTAAATCACTGGAGATTGAAGTGTAGGGAGAGGAGAATATTTTGTGAGAGAGAGAGAGAGAGAGAGAGAGAGAGAGAGAGAGAGAGAGAGAGAGGAATATTTAATAAAAAAAATTTACATTGAAATAAAGATACCAGTTAGAAATTAAGTTAAAGAAAGAATATGAGTTCTCGTCCCATTACAATACGTTTCCCTTATTTAAATATGAAATAAAACAACAAACAAGCAAAAAAACCTTCATACCGTAAAATGGAACCATATATATGGAGTGGGGGGAGGGCACTTACGACATAACGTCAGGATATTATGTCCTTCCCCGCTTTATTGTGGAAGATAAATAATACTATAAATCACGTTTATTTCTCCATTTTAGGGCAGTTGGCCTACGTTTGGTCTCCCCTGTGACTTCCATGAAATCTTTTCCTTTTTCCTTTCTTCCTTTCTTCTTCTTCTTCTTCATCTTCTTCTTCTTCTTCTTCTGAAGAGATGAGCAAAACGAGAAAGATACGATAATGAAGGTCCTTTGCGTGAAGGGGAACTTCTTTGTATGGTTTCGGTATACATACATACACACACACACACACACACACACACACACACACACACACACACACACACATATATATATATATATATATATATATATATATATATATATATATATATATAATATATATATATATATATATATATATATATATATATATATATATATATGTATATATATATATATATATATATATATATATATATATATATATATATATATATATATATATATATATATATATATATTTATATATATACATATATATATATATATATATATATATATATATATATATATATATATATATATATGTATATATATTATATATATATATATATATATATATATATATATATATATATATATATATATGTATATGTATATATGTATATATATATATATATATATATATATATATATATATATATATATATATATATATATATATAATTATATATATACATACATACATATATATATATATATATATATATATATATATATATATATATATATATATAAATCAATTCAAGCTACAAATGTCCTTTAATATCTAAATTCACTTTACCTCCCAAATGGGGGGACGAAATTATTATCAATTAAAAAATTCCCCTTCGGTACATATATGAAAATATATCATTTGGGAGGTAAAGTGAATTTAGATATTAAAGGACATTTGTAGCTTGAATTGATATATAAATGGATCACGGTTCGATGTGATAAATTATTCATAACAAAAGGCTACGTGCTGTCAAACGCTCGAATTGGCCAACATGGTAGACGGGGTTTCATATCGATTCTAATTACGAAGCACCCAAGATCGAGGGTGACTTGTAAGGTCAGAATCGATATGAACTTATAGCGTCTCTGTTGGCTGATTGGATAGCGTCACTGACTGTCCTGATTTCGTCCCCGTCCACTTGGACGGTGGTTCGATCCCATGGGGGGACGAAATTATTATCAATTAAAAAATTCCCCTTCGGTACATATATGAAAATATATCATTTGGGAGGTAAAGTGAATTTTAGATATTAAAGGACATTTGTAGCTTGAATTGATATATAAATGGATCACGGTTCGATGTGATAATTATTCATAATATATATATAAATATATATATAATAATAAATAAATATAAATATATATATATATATATATATATATATATATATATATATATATATATATATATAAACAGCCTGAAAAATACAGATAAATTATCCTCTCTCTCTCTCTCTCTCTCTCTCTCTCTCTCTCTCTTCTCTCTCTCTCTCTCAATACGATTGCGAACTAAATGGAGTAATATCTATGGTGATATAATGAAGTCTGTCAGTAATGGGGGGCAAAATGCTAAAAATGATAAATTAATTTCATAGAAATAAATTAATAACTATTAGACGAGAACGACAGCTCTTTTACATGTTATCAGACTGAAGAGAAAAGAAAGTTAGATAAATAAAAAAACAAACAAAAGAAATGGAACTCGCTTTCAGCTCAGATATTCCACCTTGCCTAACACGAGACGCGAATTTCGTTTCAGTTGTCGACGAAAAAATAACTCCTCCAACCCCGCCCCCGTCCCCCGCAATTTGGTCCTCGTCGTTGAACACCGAGTGAAGCCGAGGCCCAACACTTGGCGAGAGTCACTTTAGCAACGTGTCGTCCAATGTGTCCTGCAGCTGCTGTCCCGCGAGGGGCTGGGGGGGCGGGGGGGCGGGGGGGGCGTGAGGGATGATCTAGGCACGGTAAGGAGAGAGCGTTGAAAGGCTCAGCCCTTGGGAGTCTTCCACAGGAATGTGATTTTTTTTTTTTTACTTCCATTTTTTTTCCTTTTTCCTTTTGTTGAGTTTAATAAAATTCATTGATTTATTGAAAGGTGACACCCGACAGGCCAGTCCTTCACACATTTCTCTCCTGGAAATCTATACACCTCGAACTGCTCATTCGGTAAGAGTTTTACTCTCTCATTTCACTTCCTAGCTTCGGGAATTCTCTGCATTTCTCTATTTCTTTTAACAGATTTCACTTTCATACATTATCTAATATTATTTTCCTGTTTGAAAAGAGGTAAAGATCATTAAAGGGACTAGGTTGCCCACCCGTCGGTTTAACGTCCTACTAAGATAAGTTCTGGTATACTAGAGTTATATATATATATATATATATATAATATATATATTATTATATATATATATATATATATATATTATAGTATAAATAGTATATATATATATATATATATATATATATATAATATATATTATATATATATATATATATATATTCTACATACCTACATACATAAATATAATATTGCAAACGCTAGCAAGATACCCAGGGGCATAAATATGTCTAGTCTTCCTCTATACGTCTTTACAAACCTGCAATTTTATGTAAGCGCTCCGAATTGAAATATTTGGTGGAAACCTTCGGATACTCAGTTGATGCGACTCGACGAATATGTCACAGCTGCCTCCCTGAGGAGAATATGCGACAATGCTTTCAGATTGATCGTTTTATTCCACCGTGAAAGAGAGAGAGAGAGAGAGAGAGAGAGAGAGAGACAGACAGACAGACAGACAGACAGACAGAACAGACAGACAGACAGACAGAGAGGGAGGTGCTTTTTATAATTATTATTATTTATTATTATATTATTATTATTATTATTATATTATTATTATTATTATTATTATTATTATTATTATTTATATTATTAACAACGGCAAATATGAAAAGTATAATATTCGTAATATTGATGAAAAAATATTAAAAACATTAATAATCATAATAATTATAGTAATACAAATATAGTTTATTAATTACTATATCAATAATTTCAATTATGAAGAAAGCATGCAAAAACTGTGGACTTCTCTTATATAAGTACAACAAGGAATGCCCATGAGTTGATCCATACAGCAACTAATGAAATATAAAATAGGCCGTATAAATAAACAAATAAATAGATAATAAAAAAATATGTAAATAAAGAAATGGACAAATACGTCAAAATAAAAATTAGTTTCCCCATAGGAGTTAGTTTGATTATCCGATTAGTCCAATATGGCTTAATAAATCCAACAAATAAAAGCATAGTTGCTCAACTCAATTAAACGAAAAATACCTGAAATGTGGGAATGCTGAGAGCTGCTACGTACCCTATGTAAACTGTCTTAATTTTCGCGATTCACAATATGTTTATTTTTCTTATATAAAATGAGCAATTGCTAAAATGATCTTTAGTTGTTTACATATATTTGTATTATTACTACGAGGAAAAGTATTGAAGTTCATATGATTACTTAAGCTAAATGCATCTTTTTATATCCAGTAATAATATTAAGATAATAATAACCCCTGCTGTGATACAATGAATTACTATTACAGCACACACAACTTCTAATTGTTTTGAGCGTGAGACTATGAAAAA
>NC_061090.1:36044675-36057175 GCF_015104395.2 Macrobrachium nipponense
AGTGTCTATTCCTCCAAACTTTCCCATGAAATATGATTTATTTCTATTAGAAAGAATCAAATTTTATATTCCTCGACTTCGCATACAAGATTCGTCCATTTATCAGTAAATGGCAAAGGAATAGACAGCTTCAGATTTCAACTTTATCCAACAGTGTCTCGTGTCTATGAAAAACTAACTTATCTGAATTTTAAAGTAGTTTCTCTCCCCTTAACTGCTCCTATGAAATATGATTTTTTTCTATTAAATGACGCAGCTAAAACGATACATTCATGGCGTCAAGATCATCCATTGACTGAACTATATTGCCTTGTTATGGAATTTTGTGGAAGTCCTTCCCATGTATCACACAGCGTCTTCTTCTTCTTTCCTTTCCCACTCGAGATCCTCGGGTCTCTGCCTGAGGTTTATTTCTCACGTCTTTTCTTTCATATTTGCTGACGACGAAAGAATCTCAGGCGAGTGTTTTATTGAAAGCGTCACAAGGAAACGCATTTTTTTTTTTTTTATACCCGGTTTTCAACCCTCGTCTCGCTTCCGACTAGGGCGGTTTTTACTTAACTAGAAAATAAAAATCTACGTAATGTTTTATGAATATTTTTATTTTAATGTCGTTTCTGTATCGTCATTTTACTTTAAATCTATAAAAAAAAAAATTCTTCGGCGCAGCGGGTTTTCTGTACAGCTGCTACATAATTAAGACCACCGGAAATACATCTATCTCTCGGTAGTCTCGGTATAAGGCTGTACGAGCCGCGGCCCGTCAAGCTTTAACCAAGGCACGGCGGTGGCTTTTCCCATATTATTGCCAGAATCGCGATTATGGTTAACTTTGACCTTAAATTAAAGGAAAGTTACTGAGGCTAGAGGGTTGCAATTTTGCATGTTTTAGAGTTGGAGGGTGGATGATCAACATACCAATTTACAGCCCTGTAGCCTCAGGAGTTTCTTAGATCTGAGGGCGGACAGAAAAAATGCGGACAGAATGAAGTGCGGACGGTGAGAACAATAATTTTCTTTTCAGAAAACTCAAACCAACAATCTTGAGTTATGTTTAACGCAGATTCATCATCCTCGCATTGCATTTCTAGGAATATACAAGATTTGAATATATTTATTTCAGAATTGTATGTTTCATTAACTTAAGTGCAAAGTTTATTAAATAAAAACACCGTATATAATAAAGAAATGAATATACATGTCAGTGATAAAATACTATTGTCCTCTCGGACGTGTTTGACCAAACTTGGAACAGAAATCACAAAAATCTAGATTTTACCAGAAAGATTATTCCGAATAAATGCCATTAAACCCTACTGTCTGTCTATGACAATTAAGATTTTTCTTGCAAAACCTCCCCACGAAGTTATCCCGTAACGCTGCTAAAGTTAGTTATGTGATTTTATTGGCGAACTTTCAACAACAAATTACCGTTTCTACAAAACTATAGAGAAATTATACCTACAACTGCCTCATAAATTCAGTGTAGTGAGGAAATGATCCCATAAGTAATGTTTTTTTTTCTCTTAGTTTTGTAAACAAAACCATCTTTGGTTTATATAAACCCGGAGTTAAATTACTCGACGAAAATATTGTAAATGTTGCCTTTCTATTTAATTTACAATCTAATGTAGACTGACAGATTCTGTTTAAATAAGGTACAGAAAGAGAGAGAGAGAGAGAGAGAGAGAGAGAGAGAGAGAGAGAGAGAGAGAGAGAGAGAATGATAAGAATGTTGCATAAAAATGGGAATTTTAGTTGCTATAATAAGGTGTCTGCTCAGATCTCCTTTTATGAAAATTTACATCTTATACTACAACGAATTGGGAAGAAAACTCTCTCTCTCTCTCTCTCTCTCTCTCTCTCTCTCTCTCTCTCTCTCTCTCTCTCTCTCTCTCTCTCTCTCCACATTTACGTATTTTCATATGGTCCAGTCAGTCAGTCAGTCAGTCAGTCAGTCTGTCTGTCATTTTATTCCACATTTATGTATATCCATATGGTAACCTCTCTCTCTCTCTCTCTCTCTCTCTCTCTCTCTCTCTCTCTCTCTGTACCCGTTTAGTAGCTCATCCACCTCTCTGAAGAATTTCTGCACATGCAAAATTCAAATGGCCTGAGTAATATTACCACCATAATTATGGTAAACCTCTCTCTCTCTCTCTCCTCTCTCCTTTCCCATGCCCTTCTAAAATTAAATCATCAGCCTAATTCAAAGTCTCCTCCAGGGTTTCTTTGGGTTTGGTGAGCTAACGTACTTTATAACCATAGAACTTTGGAAATTCACACCTTCTTTTTCCCTAAATAAAAACTTGAATAAGAAGCCGATGCGCCATTCCATAACCTTCTTAATCTTTTCCGAGTATTGAATTCCCGTTTACACATCACTCCGTCATTATCTCGGAAGGGAAATAGAAGTTCCATTAGCTGTTATCTGATAATATTATCCTCGATCGCCTCGTTCGCGTCGGTTTTTATTGCTTCCAATTGTATTTCACGTCACAACCCAAGATTTCTTTCGTCGTGTTTGGTTATTGCTATTCTTACAGAGAAGAAGAAGAAGAAGAAGAAGAAGAAGAAGAAGAAGAAGAAGAAGAAGAAGAAGAAGAAGAAGAAGAAGAAAGAAATAAATTATAGTGACATTCGTGAATCGACCTCAGGTAATATTCGTTTGACAGTCTTTCCTTCTTGAGCCGTAGGCAATATTTTTTTTTCTTTTTTTTTTTAAAGGTACTAGAGTATTCCCAATTTAATAGGAAAATATCTCTTTTGATATTGTAGAAGTTACTGAGATGAAAGAGTATTTCATAAGATGCATAAAATAAAAGGTTTTCTTTTGAGGTCACTCTTCTAGACGATTATTAGTTTTTCAAAGAGAGATACTATACTGTATACTTCACGTTAATTCCTTCCTTCCTTTGAATCCTTCCTCATAGAGGAAGTCTTAGGTCGGAAATGGTTTGAGAAGCCCCCTTTTATATTCACAGCCATTGAGTTTTAGTATACCTGTTTCTATCATTACGGAAAATTTCATTCACGGTCGGGTCATCTCTATGGAAATGAAATTGCCTATTAGCTGGTGGGACTTGGAAGGCAAAATAATTCGTGGGAGAAACGAGAGAAGAAGACTCTTTTCAAGAGAAGAACTGTCTAGGATATTCACGTTGACATTTGTTTAATGGATTATGGTCACAGAAAACTATTCTAATTTGAAATTTTAAGACGCTGGTCAGCCAAAGGAATGGATCTCTTTAGGCATTCGTTTCAGCCGGAAAAATCCTTCATATAGATTCCGTCTCCCTTTGCGTAACTCCTTATTGCCAGTTATAGGAAATACCTCCCTTGGATACCCTTTCGAAATGAAATAATTCCCTTTGGAAGACGTTCAGACAAGTTCGTAGCCAGAACTCGCTGCTGACGGAGGCCAATAATCGGTTTCGTTACTTGGGCGATGCTGGAGTGGGAATAATTAAAAGTCGTTTGTCTGGGATTCAATACTCGAGTTGCGTTCTTTAAATAAAAGGCGATGGAGAGAGAGCTAGTAATCATCGGGCCATTAGTGAATGAAATAGAAGTTATTAACCTTGTATAAATGAAGTCCACTTACATTGTTTTCATGTCTGTAAATATCAAGGGACTGGCTTAAAAATGAAACTGTTAATCATTCACGAGATCTTGAGATAAATTAGAAAATAGCTCTCCAAGTTTTGCTTGTTTGTATGGTGTTTTTACGTTGCATGGAACCAGTGGTTATTCAGCAACGGGACCAACGGCTTTACGTGACTTCCGAACCACGTCGAAAGTGAACTTCTATCACCATAAATACACATCTCTAACCCTTAATGGAATGTCCGAGGTGGCAGGCCAAGACCATACCGATCACGCCACTGAGGCGCTAGCTCTCCAAGTATTATGATGCTTGTTACGACCCTTGTTGGGCCGTGGTGCAGGTTTGTCTGCACTAAAGGATGTATACTCAGTGTTGTTACAGAGTATCCAGCAAAAGATGGTCAACGGAGACGAAAACACTCAGGAAAACTCAACAATATTTATTAACAAAGAAAAATAATCAAAGTCAACCTTGTGACTGCCAAGGACAAATTCTAGCCTTTAAATAATCTGTTGTGCTTACTTATGTTGTGGTTAGTCTTTATTTTTAATTCTCTTCATTATAATGCGTGGCATACTTACGGGTTCTTATTCTCTCACTTCTTCTTCTTTGTTTTCGTTGTTACGGGTAATGTTTGAAGGGTTATTGGTCATATGGGCTAACCTTCATCTATCACTAGTTACGGTTGAGTTTCTTCTCTCGTAGGAACATTTAGTTTATTTATTCTTCACTAAGTCTCTCAGGAGGTATTTTATATGATAAAAAAAAACAGGGATTATATATCTTTGGGATACTGGGCAAGTTAAACACCTCTGCTATAAATTTTCTTATAATTGGAATAAACACAGTTTACACACTTTACACTACACTTGGAACAGAGTGAGAAGGAACGCAGCCTTCCCGTATAAGGTCTGGTTCTTGACTACTTTACTCTGGCACTTCAAATGAAGTTTCGACCTAACTACTTCTTCTAGCTCCTCCTCAAATGTCCTTTAGGACACCTCCTACTTCTTCATGAATGGCCTTCATTACTTCCGGTGCCACCTCTAGATTCGTCTGATTGGTTTCGTCCCTCGACGGTAACCACCCACTGAAGGAGTCAAAGTTCAACTTTTCTGGTGAGGTTAGCACCTTACTGTTTTTCTCAACAAGTGCCAATGTTTGGTCTTGGTTTACGAAACTGCTATTCGTGCAGACTTATGCTGTACACATCTACTCCCTTTTTCTACCTTTACTTCTGGTAGATCCTTCATCACTCTACTTTCACTATATATATATATTCTACCAGTGGTTTTCCTAACTAAGTTTTCCCTAGCTATTTCTAGACAGACTCTTATTTTTTCCTAACAATCCCTTGGGATTCCTAACTTCTACTAAGCCCTAAACAGAGAATAATAGAGAGAAATACATGAATGCAAAATACATCAAAATATACAATATAACTGGCCAGATCAAAATGAATAAAATAACCAATACCTATAACTAAATAGGATGGGAAGGAAGGCGAAGAGTAACAGGGAGAAAACACTTAATCTCCTACGTATGTTTATAATCTAAACTTATTATATTAACATATATAAAAGCCACGAGGCTGTTAACATCATAAGAATTTATAATTATAATCAAACAAACAAAAGGGGCAACAAATCTCAACTGTCTCAACAGTTCATTATAAGAGATAACTATATATATAAATAATAATAACAACAAAAATATCTCTTCACACTCAGAAGGAGAGTCCGTGATCCAGGACTGATAATAAATGTCTTGCCTTACAGTAGGCCGTGATCCCAATAATTTCAGAACTCTGCTAACAGGGGAGTACAGAAGCACCAGGAAGGAGGAGTCGAGAGGTCCTGCACGACCATACAAAAAGGAACGCTTACCTGGGATCTGTCTCCCTACTTGACTTCTGACGGGCGTCAAGGCCCTCACAGCTGCAAAAGTTCCAAGGCGTCCTGGAAAAGCAAATGTTTCTAACACCTCAGGAAAAATCTTCCACTGAGGTGGCAACAAGATAAGGCCGCAGTTGGCACAAATCACCTGCAATACGAGCAGGACGCAACACCGCAGGTGGCCAGAAGCGTACCTGCGAAGGACAGCACTCAAAATACGTAGAGTACAGCGTACACAACACCGCAGGTGGCCAGATGTGTACCTGCGAAGGACGGCTCAAGATACTTCCAAAAGCGTTGATAAAATATAGTAAGTGCGGCAGCTGCAGAGCAAAAAAAGGACAGCCTCTGTAGAAAGCCCTAACTGTCTGCCCAAACACTCGCTCTGTCTCTTCTCACCTCCTTCACCAAGGACTTCAGTCACGTACCCAAACGTAAACAAAAAAGATACGAGTGTTAAAAGGGTAATACAAAAACTTTAACTAGCCGGGAGGAGGCGCAAAATCACCACACTACAACTTAACTTTCGTAATATATACAATACAAATTTTCTTAAAAGTAAATACTTAAATACTAAATGTCTTAATATTAAATGTTAACAAAATCACAAGGTTGACTAAACACTGAAAAATTACGTTAACATCTGATAATCCTCATGTCAACATCATCCAGTTATGAAACGAATTTAGGACTAGGTAGTACGATTACCTCACAAGACGTGTTTGTTGAATCTTCATCAGATTTCGATAGAAGGGTCATAGCCGTTCATAATGCCATCAGAGTTTGGCGTTGCTGAAACTTAAAACCCTCTTCTCCGAGCTCCTCGCCCACAAATTACACAACAATTTTATCGATTCTCGCTTTACTTTGATGAGGTTTTGGGAAATAGCTATGATAGGGGAATACCGGGTGACCTTCGAAGAATTCGGGATCTCTCTCTCTCTCTCTCTCTCATTCCACCTCTCGTTTTCTTATTTCTTATAACTATTTTGTTTTTAATCTTCGTAAAACAGGAAGTTGATAATTAATAACATTATATATATCATATATATATATATATATATATATATATATATATATATATATATATATATATATATATATCCCCCATTTCCCCAAGCGCTCGCTCTCTCTCTCTCTCTCTCTCTCTCTCTCTCTCTCTCTCTCTCTCTCTCTCT
Source organism: Macrobrachium nipponense (assembly GCF_015104395.2). Classification (NCBI taxonomy): domain Eukaryota; kingdom Metazoa; phylum Arthropoda; class Malacostraca; order Decapoda; family Palaemonidae; genus Macrobrachium; species Macrobrachium nipponense. Next base: position 36,051,356 of record NC_061090.1, read on the forward strand.
CTCTTCCTTCCTGAGTGTATGCAAATCATTGCCATCAAGATACAAATTGGGCAGACTTTGGCTCATTTGCATTTTAAAACTTCTCATGCTTTCCGGACCTATTTATTTTTTATATAAACAATTTCGAAATTCCGTGAAATATTTACGTTTGTATTTGACTACATTTCATTCAGTTTATTCAGGCAGAATAGCACACCAAGTACTTAATTTTATTTTAGAGTATAGCAATCATATATCTTTTGATAAGGAATTATTATTGAAAATAAAGTTCTTTAAAGATATTCTTATATTTATACAGAAAAGATAATTAGATAACCTTACCGGGCTAGTTCTGTTATTGATATATACCCGAATATATTTTTCAATGATATTTAAGTTAATTTTCGTATTTCATATGCAACCTGTCCACGAGGAAAAGAAGGCTTCACTGATATCCGTTTCTGCCAACTCCATGACTCGCAAGCAACGAGAATTCTCTCGATATGACGCATTACGCTCGAGGGAAGAGAGAATTATAAACCCCCTCTTACAAGAACGTAATATAATTAACCATGAAATTAGTTCATCGTCAAACGAGCAGCTTAACGGAGCGGAAACCTTTGCGAATCAAAAGTGGGTAAACTAATTCGCACCAGTCAGAATGAATATGAAGGGATTAAATGGGACGATAAACTCCACGTGAATTGCACTCCACATTTTGATTTAACACATTGGCCTATTAGAAATTCTAATTTCAAAAAGAAATCTGCGTTATAACACGACGAACTCTCGTCATTTGGTGGATTTAGCATATTGTAAATATTCTAGCTGAACCACCTAAAATTGATTTTCCTCGAGCATCGATTTTTTTTCTTAGTTTTCTGGAAAGAAAAATTTTGTGCCGGCACTTTGCCTGTCCGCCCACGGATCTTAAAAAACTAAAGAGGCCAGAGAGCTGCAAATGTAAATGTTGATCATCCACCCTCAAATCATCAAACACACCAAATTGCAGCCCTCTTGCCTCAGTAGTTTTTATATTATTTACGGTTAGATTTAGCCATAATCGTGCTTCTGGCAACGATATGGGATAGGCCACAACCGGGAGGCGGTTAAAGTTTTGTGGGACGCACGTGGCTCCTACGGCATTATACTGAACCGCCAAAAGATAGATCTATTTTCGGTGGTCTTGATTATACGCTGTATAGAAAACTCCATTGCGCCGAACGACCTTCAGTGCAATTTTTACTTGTTTTGATTAAGTTTCCCAACATAATGATTTTTCATTTGTACGCAGATATGACAGAACTCATGATGTTAGAGAGAGAGAGAGAGAGAGATAGAGAGAGATAGAGAGTTTATAAATGATCAGCTCTTTCTGTTATACGAAATGAAAGTTCCAATTTATTTTAAAAAGATGAACGTTAATGAAAGCATCCCATTTGAAGCTTTACTTCGTAAGAATATCTATTTCCACAACAACAACAACAACAACAACAATAATAATAATAATAATAATAATAATAATAATAATAATAATAATAATAATAATAATAATAATAATAACATCTGAAAACCAGTGAAGACGAGTGGCTAAAGAGTGCATGGGAAGAAGGACTAATAAAAGTAGACGAAGACCCAGAAATATACAGACAGGAGAATGACAAACAGAACAGAGGAATGGCAACAAACCAATGCCAATGCGGACAATACTGAGACAGACTGGAGAACTAGCCAGCGATGACACATAGCAGTGGCTACAGAGGGGAGAGCTCAAGAAGGAAACTGGAGGAATGATATCAGCGGCACGAGATCAGGCCCTAAGAACCAGATATGTTCAAAGAACGATAGACGGAAATAATATCTCTCCCATATGTAGGAAGTGCAATACGGAAAATGAAACCATAAACAACATAGCAAGCGAATGCCCGGCACTTGCACGAGCCAGTACAAAAAGAGGCATGATTCAGTGGCAAAATCCCTCCACTGGAACCTGCGCAAGAAACTCGCTACCTTGCAGTAATAAGTGGTACGAGCACCAACCTGAAGGAGTGATAGAAAACGATCAGGGCAAAGATCCTCTGGGATTATGATATCAGAACAGATAGGGTGATACGTGCAAATAGACCAGTCAAAATCAAGAAGAAAGTATCACTCATTGATGTCCGCAAATACCATGGGACACCAGAGTTGAAGAGAAACAAGAGAGGGAAAAAAATGGATAAGTATCAAGATCTGAAAATAGAAAATAAGAAGGGTATGGGATATGCCAGCGGAAATTGTACCCAATAATCATAGGAACACTAGGCACGATCCCAAAAGATCCCCGAAAAGTAATCTAGAAAAAACTAGAGGCTGAAGTAGCTCCAGGACTCATGCAGAAGAGTGTGATCCTAGAAATTAAAGGCGCACATAGTAAGAAAAGTGATGGACTCCTAAGGAGGCAGGATGCAACCCGGAACCCCACACTATAAATACCACCCAGTCGAGATTGGAGGACTGTGATAGAGCAAAAAAAAAAAAAAAAAAAAAAAACAAAAAAAAAATAGATAAATAAATAAAAAATAAAAATAATAATATAATAGAAATGATATAATGATAGCTGTCCATCAATTCAAACTTAATATACTTAACCATTAGATCCCTAATAATAATAATAATAATAATAATAATAATAATAATAATAATAATAATAATAATAATAATAATAATATAAATAAATAATAGGGGGAAGAATGTCCTTATTATTTCAAATTGTCTATTAGTACCCAAATGAGAAGAAAATTTATGTCAATGAACTCTTGTCTCGACCTTGACCTCATCTGCTCTAATATTAACTAACATTCACCCTGGGAAATATGACTCCTCTCGACGTCTGTTAATTCCAGGCGTGAGCATAATGTCGGCTCAGTAATGCAGACTAATGGAGAAACGTTGGAATTACCGCGAAATTACTCAAGAACTTTTATACGGTCTTTTACGCTGATCTGACGCGAATGCGGGAAATTATTACTCGGGGTTTTGCAACGCAAATTGCGCTGAATATATATGTTACGTAGAAAGACAGTTATTTTAGAAGGTTCACTCGTTAGCGCATAAACAGGATTATCTTGAAGAAAAGTTACGATTTGTAAGTAGCTCTTTAATATGTAAAAAATAAAAAAAAAATAAAAATCCTGTAAGACAAATATTGTAGAGGGTTTGTTAGTGAACATATGAACCGATTTATTTTAAAGGAAAAGTAAGACTATTTTATTTTTCTTGTGAATCATATTAACTCAGATCTTTTACACGTAAAATAAACAGGTTATGCGTTCTAGTAGGTCATTTATTATAAAAATTATGATCAGCAAACACAAACCTACTTTTTTAAAGGAAAAGTAGTGGTAGTTAATTTACCTTATGTAACATATTTACGAAACCCATTTACGTGTAAAAAAAAAAAAAAAAAAATCAAAGATATTGTAAGGTATAAAATGTAAACGGATTTTTATCAAACACAAACTGGCCTTTTTCATAAATAAAAGAAATGGCAGTTTATTTACCTAATGAAACATATCAGCGTAGTTGTTTTACACCTGTAAAACAAACTAAAGATTCTTAAGACATCTCGGAACGGATAATCTTCTTCTAACTTATGAGCGAGCTCTTCAAATACATTTTACCCTGGTCACTTTTTTCACATATCCACCTCAATGATGAGGTACTTTTGATCTCCTCTGAACTCTTCTGGCCTTGTTAATGACCCAGAAATCTTTTCGAGGTGGAAGTGGAAAAGTTTGCCCCCACCCCCTCCCCCCAAGTCAGGATGTAATTTGGGAATCTTCCAACAGAGCCAAAATAACGGTATAGTCCCCGAGATCGAGAATGTTTAAAGTTTGTAGTTACAGGTAGTTGGTGTTCTAATTTTAAGGAAACCTCTAAATACACGATATGATGCTGAAGGATAAATTATACGATTACATTTTCTCTTAAGGGTCTATTAGGCTGATTCTGGCAAAAACACCGAATTATTGCCTCAGATACAAAATTACTTGTGATATTAACTAATATCGACTTTTGAAGTGCTATATGTTTTGCTCATAAACACTCTTTATACCGAAGGGAGGAACATGCATTTGTCCTCACAAATAATTATTCGTCCACCGGTTTATTCAAAATAAAGTAATTCGTGATGTAGCAACCTGTCAGATATTTCCTGTCCCACAGTGAGGTAATTACTTCATTCAAACTAAACCCGCTTGGCAGAGAACCATATTAGCAAGAAATACTTTAGACTTCATGACCCTGAATCAGTTCATTTCTCTCTCTCTCTCTCTCTCTCTCTCTCTCTCTCTCTCTCTCTCTCTCTCTCTCTCTACGATTATAGACATCAACAAGAAACAACTTCAAGATTCATGGGTCTGAAGCATGAATTTACTGCTCTCTCTCTCTCTCTCTCTCTCTCTCTCTCTCTCTCTACTACTACTACTACTACTACTACTACTACTACTACTACTAATAATAATAATAATAATAATTAATAATAATAATAATAATAATACTATTGCTATTCACCATTTCCCAAACACATCTGCGAGGAATTAAAGCTCGCCTACAAACATACGTACATAAAGGCTTGATCGAATCGTTTTCAGCAGCTGTCAGTACCTGCCACTGAAATTAAGATTAAGCATCGTAATTAACGTCACGAGCGGAGAGAGTGATTTCGGAGAGGGGGGGACGATGGATGTTGGGAGATGGGAGCTTGGGTGGGGGGTTTGATGGAGATCAACTTATGAACGGGATGGGGGAGATTATAGCCGGTGTCTGCCTAGTGTACCGCGTATGGCCGTGGTTTAATTACTCAGCTATTCCATGGAAATGAGTCCGTGTGGTTCCTGCCTATTGGCCATGCATATTTGATGGGCATTTTCCTTCCCAGCCGCGTTCACTAGCGCTCTTCCTATGAACGAAGCAGTATTCGTAGACAGTGTGTTCTTTAAGCAATTTTTACAAGAACGACTATGAATTAGTATGAATCGCGACTTATTATCGAGCATGAGTAAGAATCCCACGTCAATGGCAAGGTATAGTAGTCTGTCTTCGATAATTCAACGAGGCTTAGATCTGAAACTACTCAGTCACGTAGTTCAAATGAGAGTTACAAGGATTAGGATGTCGCAAAGACTTATTGGTCCATCCGGGGAGACATCGTGTGCTCCCATAACTCTAAGAGTAGGTTTCACTGTTCATTCTCAGTTCTAATGAGAGAGAGAGAGAGAGAGAGAGAGAGAGAGAGAGAGAGAGAGAGAGGAGGAGAGAGAGAGAGAGATTTGCATGCTCGAAGAAGTAGTTTCTCATAGAATTTTAGAAATTGTTTGGAGTGTAGAGATTTCGAAACATTGTGAAATAATGAACGGATGAACAGAGCAAAGAGTTTTGTCACCTACTTAAGCTGTCTTTTTCCCTAGAGAAATATTGTTACTAGGAAGAAAATAGAATGTTTGGAGGAAAAGCAGATGGCCAATAAGCGTTGCAACGAATGTGTGGAGAAATCATGTCTCACAAAGTGTAATTATGTTTAGAATCGCTTCATGATTTATCTTTTAACAGCGATTTTGGCAGACATGTTAGTCACTGTAACGATGGTGGGCGCTCAGCTATTAACATGATTAGTCTTTGACGAAATTACTTTACATAAAACTTTCACAAATTATGATTTATTCTTATATAATGACAATTATTTGCAAAGATTCCCGATTTCAAAATCTGTGTTTATATCACGCTTCCCTGTCTGGCTCTAAAGGCCCCAGTTAGAACATTACTCCAGAGTACCCTTAAAATCAACTTGCCATGTCAGCG
>NC_061090.1:36067442-36084942 GCF_015104395.2 Macrobrachium nipponense
AGACGTTTATAAACAATTCGTAATATTTTCCATTAACTTTTTCACGAGATGTCTTTTCATAAAACGTTAATGTTTTCACTTGATCACTTCATCATTATTCAGGCACATTGAATACACCTACCCCACACGATTTACCACTTTTTAATATAATTTTCCAGCGAATCGTGCATCAAAGAAACACCTAGGACACACGGAGGTTATACAAATCTGCCTAAAAGATAACGAGGTCTTATTAGGGTATAATAAGTTGCATATGTTTTTCTCTTCCTAATCAACACATGACAGTATCCCCCCACCCAACCATCAACATCAACATATGAGTAAATGTCACTGCAAACGTGTGAGCGAAGAATACGTTTTCCAATGTATGTATAAGATTGTCGTGAGTGTTCGCGTCTGAATGTGCGTGTGGGATTGTTTTTGTTTATAATACCTAACCAACTAAGTCTGTTTGTTAGCTTGTGCATACTTTATATAGTTGTATGTATGTATATATATATATATATATATATATATATATATATATATATATATATATATATATATATATATATATATATATATACAAGGTAGAAATGACTAAGCCTTCCACCCAATTAGGATACGTATGAAAAATCGGTTTACACTGCACAGTTGTATATATGTAGGGCTGATGCCTTTGTATAATAATGAGCCCTGTGAGGTTATTTAGACCTGCGATGATTTTACGCTAAGGTCGGTTTGTTATGACTTTCCATACACATTGGAGTGTCTTGGGTTTCGATGAATATACGAAGTCAGTATCTTCTTTGGTTATGACGACGAGATGTTTCAAACTCATGATGATAATTTCTAAGTTCATTCAGTATCTTCTTTCTGATGTGAGGTTTCTATTGTGAAACACAGTGTACGAGAATATCTCTATTCTGTGAGACTACATGATGAAGAACAGATGAAATTGTGCAGGTCTTCTAATGATGATGGCTGATTGAATTCTGACTTACAATCTGGTTTACAAATCACGAAGTGAGCAGACAGTATCTCGAACATACGGACATACGAACATACACACAGATGACATAGATTACAAGTCATGTAGGCCGTTTGGGGTATAGGTCACTCTGGTTGTCTCAAGCAGGAAGCTTGAACTACCGTGTACAAAACAAATTATTTGATGACCACAGATGACGGCAAACTAGACACTGACTGATTACAATACGTCATCTTAGCCTACTTATCTGATCACATCCCTGCAAGCAAACTGGTTGACCTCTTGGGTCACTGGTTTTAATTAATCTTAGTTTTAGTTTTTATATATGGAATAACATTCCATATGTTATATTATGTAGCACTTACATATACCGTATTCTTAATTAACGACTCAGGTCCTGCATTTTACCAGATAATTTAAAATTTTTCCAAATAATACATTAAACCATTAACTTGGCCTGTTAGATTTTCTTTAAATGGATTTTCAAAACAGGGCACGAGTCAAGAGTATGGCAGATACAGTCTATAATCCATCAGGAATCATAATCCATCATGAATTGTCATCCACCAGGAATTATAGTCCATCATGAATTATAGATCCTATGAATTTGATTCCATCCGGACTTTTATTATTATAACCCATTAGGACTTATAATCCATCTGGCCATTATAATTCCTTGGGAATTATAATTTCATCAGGAAGGATTATAAATCCCATCATGAATTATAATCCATCATGAATTGATTCCATCAGGAATTATAACCCATTAGGAATTATAATTCATCTGGAATTATAATCCTTAGGAATTATAATCCATCAGGAATTATAATCCATCAGGAATTATAATCCATCAAGAATCATAATCCATAAGGAAATATAATCCATCAGGAATTATAACCCATCATGAATGATAATTCATCAGGAGGCCTTATCTTCACATAAGAATGACCGCCCATATTAACTCCCTATCTTGCAGTTAAACAACCATGGCATTTGCATTACGCAATCACCATCCCCCCCCCCCCCCCCAAACCCCAAACCTCCGCCCCGTCATCCAACCCTTTCTGTAAGGTCCAGACATTAATAGAGATGCTTCATCATAATTCCGGTGGCTGTAACAGGCAGAGTCAGATTACCTTTGGCTCGTATGTGTATATGCGGTTCAGTTTTCCCAGAATCATAAGGTATGATAATGAAACCACGAACCTGAATTAATATACTGGATAATCAGAGAGAGAGAGAGAGAGAGAGAGAGAGAGAGAGAGAGAGAGAGAGAGAGTTTAAATAGTTTTGCAACAATCGACGAGTTAGGTGATAATTGCAGAAGAACGAGCAATTGCATGGCATACTAGATTATACCACCAGTCTAGTTATAGGAGTAACTAATTATCGACAGAATTATCATCGTTGCCAATTATAAAATGTCTAGTAAATTCAACAATTCAGGTATATCATGTCAATCACGTACTCATAATTTATTGTAGATTTGGACATATACATTTCATATAACATTTACAGTCTCCACTTCATAAAACCGTACCAAAATAGGAAAAAATTAGAATTATAATCCTTTTTTTATTAGATTATCGTATTGATTAGGGCGACCACGTGTTCACTTCCAGTCCTTTTCTCCATAGAGGGAATTCGATGTATTTTTGCTCAAAATAGAAGCTGACGCCATCTATTGGATGGACGACAGCATTTTGATACGTGAGGGAGTCAGGGTCTTAGGTTTTTGTTATAATTCTATTTTTCTCATAAACAAAATTCTTAAAATTCATTGGAATAACTATAGTAATTTCTGTATGTATGATGTAACATTGTTTGTAAAAATTTCAGCTTAATATAATGCCAATAAGAAGTTTATATTCTCAAGTGAAGATAAGTTTCACCTACACTAAAAATTCCTTCGTCCAACTTAGCGCCACTAAAAATTCCTTCGTCCAACTTAGCGCACGTAGTGATGCAGGACTGCCAACAGACAAGTAGGTTTTCATGTGTTGTCATTGAGAAGTATAAAGCGATTCTGTTGGCACATAAAGTATAAAAGACTATTATTTATTGTTTATTATTTTTACCCTGTTAAATCATAAATAAAGTGGTACATTTACGTGGATTTTCTTCGCCTAAAACTCAGCAAATTGGCAATTCTGACAACACCGGTTCCAAGGAATGTCAAAAATACCAACAAAAAGTAAGATTTTCCTATTATCATGGTGAAATATACAACGATTATCAGGACAGTTTTAAAAGATATAAGAAACCTACGTTTATCATGCATTATTTTTAGTATGTTAAATAATATATAAAGTAGTACATTGGCGGGAATTCCTTTTTTGTGAATCGAGTAGGTTGGCAATTTCAACTGCCCTGTCTCCAAGGAAGGGTAAACAATTCTGATCTTTAATGATTGTTTTTACCTAATTGAATATATTCTAAATATACTTTAGGTCGTTGAGAATGGAATCTAAAAAAGCTAATGAATGCATAAATGAATATATTTCAATTATTATATTTAAACTAAAATATTTAATTGAGTCTTATTTCAATAATAAATGCAGCAGGCGGGAAACAACGATATTCACGAGCTTTATAACCAAAAGGATGGAAGATGGGTGATGAGAAGATTGTGGAATCATTAGACGATGGATGGAAGCTGACTTGAAGGTGAGTGATGGGACGATGGGGTGATGCTGCAGAGGACAGGGGGATGCAGCAGAAGACGTGGGTGCAATAGAAGATGGGAGGGGGGTGGGGGGGGGGGGGGGGGGGGTGGGGGGGGGGGGGGGGGGGGGGAATTGAAGATGGAGGATGCAATAGAAGAAGGGCGGTGCGGTAGATGATATGTGATGCAATAATAGATGGGGATGCAATGGAAGATGGGAATACAATAGTAGACGGAGAATGCAATAGAAGACTGGGAATGAATTGAAAGATGAGGGATCCAATAGAAGATAGGGTTGCAATAGAATATAAGTGATGCAATAAAAAACGGGGGATACAATAGAATACGAGGGATGCAATAAAAGATGGTAGAAATCAAGGCATAATCTATTTTCTATTAACTGGAAAAATATTTAACACATTTCATGTACTTTGTAAAGTATTTACGCGAATCTCTCTCTCTCTCTCTCTCTCTCTCTCTCTCTCTCTCTCTCTCAATCTTTTCTTGCCCATATGTTCAAGAATGGCCAATAGAAGATGTCACTTATGGCACTCGAAAATGCCGAATTGCTGTCCCCATTGAAATCTCTTCTTTACTTCAGTAAAGGATTTTTCTCGCCTGTCTGGAGCAACTGCTCTCTGAAGCAATTGCTCTCTGAAGCAATTGCTCTCTGAAGCAATTGCTCTCTGGGACAATTGCTCTCAGGAAGATGGAAGACCTTTTGAGCATCATATTGCTGGTTTCATCTTACGTCATTGCCCTGTTGAGCTTTCTTGAATAGTTGCTGGTCGTTCGCCAGCCTTGTTTTGGTCACCAAGAATAGTGTGATGGAATTATAAGTCAAGTATGTATATATATATATATATATATATATATATATATATATATATATATAGATATATAGATATATATATATATATGTGTGTGTGTGTGTGTGTGTGTAAATATGCTAACCTCTCTACGAATCTCTTTATCTCTCTTTATAACCAAACATATCCACATATGTTTACAAAAAAAAATTGTACATGCTTCATAGCAGAGACAAGTTTACAATCGTTATTTTTTCCAAAAAATCAAATTGACACTGTTAACATTGCATCACAAGCCAATATTCATCTAATTCTAAAACACAAAATTGCCTTGGCGAACTCTGTCAGAAAGCAATTAACCCTTTAATTACATTTTGGCAGCGAAATTCCCTCCATAAATGATTTCAAGTCTTTGCAGATAGAAGCTGCGAAACCGGATTACGAGCCTAGACTATTATGCCGCCAAACAGATGCATGCGTTAATTACATGTTGGCTTTGAAATGCCTTTTGTAAACGATTCAGTCCTGTAAAAGGTGAAAAGTACAAAGTCGAGTACAAAACGGTGCTCTCCGTTGGGTGGGGTAGTGGGGTTAGGGTGACGTCACGTGGTGCGCTGTAAGCATTGCTGAACTGTGTTAGCAGCGTCCTTTTGGCACCTAGCTGCTCTGACTTTTTTAATTTTTTCTTTACCTACATTCCCTGTCTTCAGCTTTGCTGTCCAACCTCCCTAAGTATTAATTTTTAATACATCTGTGGGGTTTTCGTCTAGTTCCACCTTTAGATCGTCGTAATTCAACTCCTTTATTCTCTATAGCTCTCTAGATCTCTGTCCAAACACTCCGACTATCACATCTTAATGCAACTGCGAGGTTTTGTTCCATATCCACTTTTAGATCCTTACACTCATCTCCTTTATTCTCTAGATCTCATTTTGTCTTGCTGTTCAACCACACGAACTCGCTCTTTTCAATGCCTTAAACGCGGAATGGCAGAAAGTGTCCTAGTGCTTGGCTTTACATCCTAAATAAAAAAAAATATATATATATATATAAAAAAAAAAACGAAAACAAAACATTGCATTTTTTCGCCTCAGAAATGACAGAGTATGAAGCTGTCTCGATGGAAACAGAAGTCGAGACAATGGGACGCTTGTTAATGGAGTGCTGGGAACGATTTGTAATGAGAACATACATATATGACACCGCTTTTTGCAAATACAACTCAACGGGGGATATGAATGGGGCTTTTGTGAATGGAACATTATGAATGGAATTTACGAGCATAGTAATGTGTGAACCCGCAATGTCAGGGTTTTGGTGTGTGAGACGATGTGAATGCAGTGTCCTATATAATATAAATCACAGATGCAACGCTAACATAGAATCTGCATACTTTTCAATTTCTAGTTGCCTCTTTCTTCGAAGATGGTAATGATGATGGTGAGAAGAATAATGTGGAAAAAACTTTTTAGCTTTTATTTTGTGAATTGATGATGATATGAGTAATGTGGGAAAAACTTTATTTTAGTTTTTTGTGAATTGATGATGATGATAGGAGTAATGTGGGAAACACTTTATTTTGGTTTTTATTTCTGAATTAAACATATATCTTTATTTAAGGACAAGTTAGAAAAGATATACAAATGGACAACAGAGAGAGAGAGAGAGAGAGAGAGAGAGAGAGAGAGAGAGAGAGAGAGATAGTCTCTCTTTCTTTCATTTTGTTTGTGTCATAAAGATAAAAAAAATTCAGCAGCCAGTTTTAATGTAAAAAGAAATATTCTTTTAGGCTTGACGCTTATTTGACGGAGGTGAAAATATTCCCCGGAAAAAACATTCAGGCGAATATGTTTTCTTTGCTTTTGTTTTTCCACGGGAAAAACATCAGCTCGGAGACTTCCCCTCATCCGCGTAATACCCCAGATCTGAAAAGAGGCAAACACTCGAGGCCAAATTACATTATGACTTTTGATTTTTAAATTTGTACTCGAAATGTTTATGAGTGCCATATTTCATTCTGCTGTCTTCTAACTCTAGAATATCCGAGAGAGAGAGAGAGAGAGAGAGAGAGAGAGAGAGAGAGAGAGAGAGAGAGAGAGAGAGAGAGAGTCATATTGTGAAACTTTTGTTTCTTTATATCTCAGAATATGCGCCATTCTTAGTAAGAAAATTATTTCATAAAACATAAAATTTTCTGTTCAGAATTAATGAAAAAAGTTAGTTTTAGAAAAAGTAAAACTTTTTATTTTATATTTACACTTATTTCTTTAGAAATAAAATTCAGAAATATACGAAATTATATATATCTTATTTATTGGTCTGTTATATTAGTCTGTTATACCTTGTGAACGCAATACGAAAATCAGTGATTCTCAGTAATATTTCCCATCAATTATCGTCCTTTTCCAAGCCGAGTCATCTCTCTCTCTCTCTCTCTCTCTCTAACTGTATCCATAATTACACCCATATGGTTAAGCAAATTCGATTTATAGAAAACCTTTTCCAATTGACGCGCTTGCCACCAAGTCACAATATTTAATACTTCGCCCGCTTTTGAAGTATCGATAATTACCTTCTAGCTCAAATCCATAAATTTCCCCCTCCCCCCTCCAAAAAAAAAAAAAAAAAAAAAAAAAAAAAAAAAAAAAAATCAAGTAATTGGTGATCATGAATTCCACGAATGTCATTGGCTTAATAATCAGCCAATCATAATCTCTGGTTTTTCAGTCAATCTGCTTCAAAGATTCATCAGTTGCTTCAACATATTTCTGGGAATAAGAGTCAATCAGTTTCGGATATGGAAGTCAATTACTTATTTGCGTTTAATTCCTTACTCTGCTACCATTCCGGGCTCATGAATGTCGTGTTACCGCTTGTATCAGAGTGTTAAGGTTTGCTGAAAGCTACAGTGACGGTTGGTGTCTTGTATAAAAAAAGAGCATATATATATCTATAACTTAAAATCATGCAGGGTGTCCATAAAGTCCCAGTACCATTACAAGTCCTTTATTGCTTGTAATGGTACTGGGACTTTGTTGACATCCTGTATTAGACCTTCGGTCTTAACCAACATGGATGAGTAAAATTAGAAATTAAAATATTTAGATATAATTGAATGAGACTTCGTTCATTTGTAGAGATACTGCTTCCTCCTCATTAAAATGACATTTCTATTTGATCAAATGAAATTAAAACCCAGAATGATAACAGGAGTGACTCAGTAAACATATATTTTAAAGCCATATTTATCGAAAACCTTTTTCTGTCTATTCGTGATCTCAACTCCTTTTTGGAACAATATTTTCCTCATCTCAGTTCATTCGTTAGGGGGCAGCGTCGTCAGTGCAGCTCATATGGTACACGGTAGGCATTACTAAAGAGTGTTTGTGTCCTCCCACGTTTTAGCCTTTCTTTCTTCAGTCTTGCTGTTCAACATCTCTAACTGTTACCTCTTTATGCGATTATTGTGGGGTTTCACCCAGTTCCCTTTTATTTTCTTCATTATCTCTTTATCTAGCTGTCCAACTCCCTCTTTTCACTACCTCAAGCACTGGATGGGTAAAAAATCATAATTCATTTAACTCAATTCGCGGTTTGATAAACAAACTCAAAATAACGCATACCTTTAACTTCCCACAAATATTATTAGAAGTTCTTGCAGTGTCCCACTTTGTAGCCACTCTGTTCAGTCTTGCTGTCTAACCTCTCCAAATACTACTTCGTAATGTGATTCTACTTTAAGATCCTTGTACTTCTTCACTTTTATTTTCTTTATTATCTCTTATCTAGCTGTCCAACTCCCTCTTTTCACTGTCTTAAACGCTGGATGGGTGAAAGTGCCCCAGTGCTTGTCTTGGAAGCCTGTTTATTACATAAATCAGATTAGTTCATTTAACTCAATTCGCGTTTTGATAAACAAAATGAAAATAATTCCTACCTTTAACTTCTCACAAATATTATTGGAAATTCTTGTCAAGTTCTTAATATTACTAAAAAATTATACTTCATCACACAAACCGCCTTTCTTTCCCGTTTGCCATTTTGCCAACGATACTACGATACCATAATTCCCGTTCTCACCTAAAAGTGCCATCTATACTTATCTCGGCTTTGCACTTTGGCACTTGAACGAGAATAGCATCGCCAAATTCCAGGAATAAAAATGGTACAGTGAGAGAGATCTTGGGGTCCGTGGCGTCGTATATAACTTACTAATGTCCAATAAACAAGGATTTATGACATAAACTTACCAGGTTCGTTGGAGGTAGTCGCTTTGCCCTAAGATGTATGTTGAGAGCAACTATAATACAGGCTGATTTCATGAAGCCTCGCTAAGCTCAATGATGATGATGATGATGATGGGGAATTTCACAATGTCCTTAAAGGTCTCCTGTGATAGTGTGTGATGTGCGTGTGTTGCAGAATTTACAGCTTTGAAGTTGCAACTGGGAACTAATGAAATAATATAGAAACAAATCTTGCTATTCCAAGCGTTTCTGAGGGTTTTATCGAGATTTCGCAATAAAGTTGGAGGTTTTCTTTAATCGAATGTGTGCAAAGTTCGCAAAATTCACGTTGTTATATTGACAGAAATGGGAATTGGAAAAATTTTGAAGAAAAAGTACTCGATTTGCTTTGCGATTCTAAAGGTTTCATTGAAGTATCACGATGCAATTCGAGGGTTTCTGCTGACGAGTTTGTGTTGCCATATTCATTTCTTTAATGATAAACTGACATTGATAAAATATAAAAGAAATTAACCTTGTAATTTTCTGCTTTAGCAAATTATCTGCCTCTATGCACCGAATCATTCTCCAAACTGATAAAAAAGATAATTAAATAATAATTAAAGAAATTACTATTGTAATATCTTGAAGAAAATAAAAACTAATTCTAACATCAATGAAAGACAGAGAGAAATAAATCCGGATAAGCCGAACGTATAAAAAGGGACAATTAAACCTCAGGACCTGTTTTAGTCACGTGCAATGTGTCATTAAGACGCCTCATATTTTCCCCCTACAGGGAAACTTAACCCTCATTAGGCTAAAAAAGAAAAAAAAATGTATTTAAGCATCATTAACCTTTTGACACTTGATTTTCATCTGCTGAAGGGCGTTTTGTTTTTTGGATATTCCTCCTACTCCTCCTCCTCCTCCTCCACCTCCTCCTCCTCCTCCTCCTCCTCCTCCACCTCCTCCATCCTCCTCCCTCCTCCTCCTCCTCCTCCTCCTCTTATTAATACACAGAGTCTCCACCAGATAGCCAACTTACGTATAAAATAATACGCTTTTTTACAGGTACGGGAAAGTGATTACGGAACTAGTGGAAAGGCTTAGTACTGTAAAATAGGTTTCGGTTCGCTGTGTAATATTGATAATATACTGTGCGAGGAATGAAGTTGGTATTTAAGAAATAAAACACGTATATAGTATATATATATATATATATATATATATATATATATATATATATATATATATAATATATATATATATATATATATACGTATTTATTTCTTAAATATCAACTTCATTCCTCGCACAGTATATCATCAATTTTACATAGCGATCCTAAACCTCTTAGGTGGAATATGCCATGAAAGTTTTTCTTTGGGATGGAATTTTAGTAGAAAAAGCTCTCTCTCTCTCTCTCTCTCTCTCTCTCTCTCTCTACACGCGCACGTAGAGAGAGAGAGAGAGGAGAGAGAGAGAGAGAGAGAGAGAGAGAGAGAGAGAGATAAAGCTTTTTCTACTAAAATTCCATCCCAAAGAAAAACTTTCATGGCATATTCCACCTAAGAGAGAGAGAGAGAGAGCAACACACTTACAAAGTAGAACCTTAACTCCGTTAGGGGCCCGTAGGAGAAGTTACGACGCAGCCCCGAAATGTCTAACAAAATTTGTAAAGTCAAGCCCTTAAAGTTAGAAGCTGGGATAAGGAGCATCTACAAGAACAACAATTTCAGCTTTATTCGGCCTTGTTCTTCCACGGTAACAAGTCAATGAAACAAAAGCAAGAACGCGGTATTTAGAGAAGGCAGACTTTTTTTGTCTAAAATCAATCATCTTTGTCGCTTCAGAAATACGTATTTTTACCTCAAAGATATGAGTCTCTGGAGGTCAGGATTATGAAATTATTATATTGGGAATGACAGCGAAAAAATAATATTATGATTCTTTTCCCAACATGCCTATGAAAAGCAGCAGGTCAATTATTATCGTGTTTTTTGACGTTACAGATGATAAGGCTCACGAGGGATGGACACTAATTCTCACTTTGTTTTTATTTCGCAATTTTCCTCTCTTAGAGAAACCAGAAGGCAGCACAGGGGATTTATCTTCCATATATATTACCAAAAAGAACGGTGAACATCATTGCCAAAGTGCTTTTAAAGAATGTAAGGATTTTCCAACCAGCTTCCTAGTGTTTTATTTTTTATTTTTTTTTTATGAAGGCGTTCTCCAAGTAAAACATTTCTCGACATGATGCAATATTTTGTTTTCGTTTAGAATTATGATATATTTAAGCTATGTAGCGCAGTCTTGCTTTTCAACGTCGAAATTAAGAAGACTAAATCATATGTTATATATTCCTGTGCAGCACGAATGTGATCTGTATATGATATATATATATATATATATATATATATAGTATATATATGATATATATATATTATATATGATATATATATATATATATATATATATATATATATATATATATATATATATATATATATATATATATATATATATATATATATAGATGAATTTTCCGAAAAAATTATTGTAACGAACTTGATCCCCTGAGAGGGAAGAAGAAATCCGATTTGCGTTCGTGGATCATGGGGCTTTCAGTTTTTTTTTTTTTCGGTGGTGGGGGAGGGGGCGATCGGGGGGTCGGTGCGGGGGAGTGATAATCATCGGCTATGATGGGTAATATAAGGAAAATACTTTTAGCAAAACACTATTTAATGAGTGTTTATAAATGTTTAATCTGAATAAAACGTACGTTTTTTTCTTAATTTGGTTAATTTAATTCTGATTCAAGGATGTAGGATATTTAAGGAATTGAAAGATATTCCTCACGTAGTACTATATAGATTGTAGACGGAAATACCTCTTAATTATTATCAATGATATAAAAAAACTCGCGCGACATTTAAAAACTGAGCAAATGTGAACAAAGGTAAGACCTCCTTCAGGAAGGGTAAAACCCAGGTAAGGCATCAGGAGCTTTTTATCTCCGTTAACAGGACTCGTCCGTACATAAGAACGCGGCTTGGATAAACAAGATGCTTTAAAAGGGGAAAATGATCTACTTGCTAAGTGTTGAATGGGTCCGAGGGGAGAGGGCGGTGATGTTACGACGGGGGACGAAGTGGGGAGGGGGGAAAGGTTAGTAAAATGAATGTGAAAGAACTAGAAAGAACAGAAAAGGGATTGTGAATAATTTATCAGTTCTTTTTGTGTATTTTGATTGCTCCCCATTTCTTTTTTAGATTCATAGGGACTTTATACAAGAGGTTTCTCAAGTCCCGTGGTTAGAATAAGGTTGGTCTTGTCTTTGCTTAAGACAGGCACTTTAGATAGGACTACATACAATATTATTTATTATTTTAATATATTATATAAATATATATATATATATATATATATATAATTTATTATTATACATATATATATATATATATATATAAGTTTATATATAACTATATATATAATATTATTATATATTTATTGTGCGTCTGTGTGTTCATGCCTGTACGTGAAAAATGACTATCTGTGGATCTGACACACGTGCACCAACAATCATAAATACATTTCATACTTCCTGATTTTAATCTCACGGCTCATTTCTCCTTATCCCGTTGTCATCTTGACATTTTTATCGTATTTCTCATCTTTTCTTTCTCCGGAAATAAGAAGACGGTGGAGATTAACGCGTCTGAAGTCTCTCAGGAGTCTCTCTCTCTCTCTCTCTCTCTCTCTCTCTCTCTCTCTCTCTCTCTCTTTGTACTCAAGTATTATTTCTAGAAGGTATGAACCAGTACTACCTGGCGTGTTTACGTAAACCACCATTTAGCGTCAGAAAATTAATAATTAAAACCTACCCTTGCCATGACGTAGGGATGTTCGTAACGCTGCAATTTTCTAGCAATGGTCTAATCTCGAGGCAATACTTTAACCCTCTGGCAACGCAGCGAAGTCTGGCACTCTCTTTTCTCTCTGCATGAGTAGAGCTCGAGGCATAAAAAGGGACTTGGCTTGTGATGGGTACTTGAGGCTGATTAAATTTCTGATCAGTGTGTAAGTAAATGAGAGTGAAATGAAGGGTGAAATTGAAACCAACATTTGAAAAATGAACCGAATGAAAGAAGAGAGAGAGAGGAAAGGCAGAGGGACGAGAGAACGAGAGAGAGAGAGAAGAGAGAGAGAGAGAGAGAGAGAGAGTTTATCATGCTTTTTTTGTAGTAACTACATTCGTAGAATCGATTATGATAAACCCAAGAGAGGTCCAAAGGGATATTAGCCTGAAGAGAGACAAGTTGAAGGAAAAAGTGATAAATGAATCCATATCAGGGAATATAAAATAAAGTCGATACACATGAATTCAGGAGACGTCAGAAGAGAACAGGAATGGATTAGCTGGATTAGCTCTCGTTGAACATTTTGGAAAACTAAAAACTCCACAACCGCACTAAGCAAATTGTTCCACAATTTTTTTGGAGTCAAAACTTAACTGGAAAACAGTGCAGTATTAAACTGATATTAGAAAACGATACACTGTTTAAATCAGCAGCTCTATAAGTCATATTTGAAATTAACCTAAATAATCTAATTAACAATTTGGAACTTTTAAAAACTAAGCAATTTTTCCTAGATATAAACAAACGTCTCTTATACCTCGAGCATTCTAAGTACCAAAATACCACGACAGTTTAACGAAAATCAATATCACCTTGAGCAAATAATAACCCAGAATCTGGTAATCAAACTCTAACATCAAAATACGACAAAAAACAAAAACAAAAAAATATACAGAACAAATATTTGTTCCCCTTCGAGGCCAATAAATCAAGATAAGAATTTTGCAAGTATCTGCATGTGACCAGTATTCGTGACAGTAAAAATAAACTTGATAGCCGTTAGCACACAAAGAAAGGTTATCTGCGAACATAAAATTAATTGAAAACTCAGAAAAATCATTGTTATGGATTCTAAAGTGAATAGAAAAATGAGTAGTTGTATATCAAAGAAACACCAGTGAAAGCCTCGACCTTGAATTTTAGATTTAAAACCAACTTGTTATTTTACATTGACATATTGATTGCCATCACTTTTAATTAAAATAAAAGACAGTTGGTATTTAGAAACAAAGATTAAAATGATTCCAGATATAACACAAAAGGTGAACAGAATAACTGACATTTAGTGAAATTAATTTGCAAATACTGTTAATAGTATTAAGAGTTATGTATAAATGGTAAGTTTGTCCCTGATAATGGAAATCTTGCGTCAGATAACAATATGTTTTTGAAAACGTGGAATCAAATGTCATATGCTCAGATTATTTGTTTATTTGATAACGAAAAAAATCAAGAGAAATAGCATCGTAAATTTGCCCAATAAACTTCATTTCGATACTGTAGAAACCGTGTAATGTGTGGTATATATATATATATTTATATATATATATATATATATATATATATATATATATATATATATATATATATATATATATATATATAGCAGGTGAAAAGGCATAACAGCTCAATACATTGGGTTGCTTTATTGCTGCCAACCTTTCAAGACTATGGTCTAATTTTCAAGGCTATAAAAAACAAAAATACACAAATTACAAACTTGTCCAGCAAGATTAAATTGTTACATACGAATAAGCACGAGAAAAAAAATTAAATATACGTATATAAAAATCTTTTAAATTAAAATCAAATAACTAAAAACACACAATGTATTAAACACTAAGTGAACAAAAAATTAAAATATATAAAACAAACCTTACAACCCGAGGTTCGGTTGCTGAAAAGCCTGCCAGAGCGAGAAGGAGTCGATATAACCAAGGAAAGAAGTTAATAGTGGGTGGTCTAAGCAATGTATAATGGAACTACTGTAGTGTTGTTATTCAATGTTGGAACGAGGTGCTTAATGTCCAAGGATTCGAATATAGGTAGTTGGTTTTCATTAGGGCTGGATAAAATTAACTTAAAATCATCGTAGTTGATTCTGCATTTGCATATTTGTGCTTGGTTTCTTATATTTGAAAGCTCTGGACTAGAAAGCTTCATCCCTGTGCGGTAACTAATGCCTATGTGTGAGTCACATCGTACTTTGAGCAGTCGGCGAGTGCTTCCCACGTAAGTCTGTTCGTTGACACACGAAACAGCAAGTATACAAGTAAAAACTAGGCCAGACCGCATCAAAGTCGGCAATTTTTCTTTGTGTCGAAAGAATCCGCCTATGATTTTTGGATTCCTTATGATGAATTTCACATCAACTGCTGGGAAATGTTTGTTCATTATCTTCCTCAAATGCGGTATAAATGAGATATCATAAGTGTATGGAAAGCTAACATAATATTTTAAATTAGAAGCTAGATGTACTGGAGCTGGTAGCTGGAAGATTTTTTGTAGGGCCTTTCTGACAGGGCAGTTGGGTAACAATTGGTCCTAAAGAATTCCTGCAAGAAATTAATTTCATTATGAAACAAGCTCCAGTTTGAAGACAAGGCTATAGCTCTGTGAATTAGGGTTGATAATGAATTAAGCTTAAAAATTAAGAGAAACAGGAAATAAATAAAAACTTTTGCCCCAAAGCCTGCAAATATGGCCTTACGAAAAATTCCCGTTCTGAAACCATCATTCTCTCGTATGACCAAGGTATCGAGAAAATGCAATCTATTATTATTCTCTTTCTCAAATGTAAATTATTTATTAGTGTGTGATGCGTTTACATATTCCAAGAAAAGGTCGCAATGATGATGGTCCCTAAAAAGTAGGAATGTGTCGTCTCGAAACGTTGGCAACAATAAAGCAACCCAATGTATTGAGCTGTTTCGCCTTTTCACCTGCTACATGACTGGGGACTAGCCTCGATCTCTTATTGGATATATATATATCATATATATATATATATATATTATATATATATATATATATATATATATATATATATATGTGTGTGTGTGTGTGTGTGTGTGTGTGTGTGTGTGTGTGTGTGTATAGATATAGATATATATAGATATATATATTATATATATATATATATATATATATATCTATATATATTATATATATCATATATATATATATATATATGTATATATATATCTATATATATATATATATATATATATATATATATATAGATATATATATGTCACACTAAAACGAGTTCTAGTGTACATTTGATTTGTGAGTGCAAAAGTGCTTCTGGATTTACCAACCAAGAATAGAAACTTTACTAACCAAGCATAGTAATTTTACTAACCGAAAATAATATCTTTAACAGCCAAAAATGGTAACTTTACTAACCAAGAATAGTAACTTTACCAAGTAAGATTAGGAACTTTTCCAACCAAGATTAGCAACTTTACCAAACATGAATAGTAACTTTATGAACCAAGAACAGCAACTTTATGAACCAAGAATTGCAACTTTCCCAACCAAGAATTGCAACTTTACCAACCATGCTTGGCAATTTTACCAACCAAGACTGGGAACTTTTCCAACCAAGAGTAACATTTTTACCAACCAAACACAGCAACTTTACCAATAATCAAGAACTGCAACTTTAACATTTCAAGATTAGCAACTTTACCAATCAAGGATATCAACTTTACTAACCGAGAATAGCAACTTGACCAACCAAGAACAACAACTTTACCAACCAAAATCAGCAGCTTTGCTAACCAAGAATATTAAAGATATCCAACAAAAACAGCAGCTTTACCAACCTAGAATAGTATTTGCCAACCAAGAATAGAAACTTTACCAAACAAGAATAGTAACTTTACCAACCAAGAATAGCAGCAACTTTACTGACCAAGATTGGCAACTTGACAGTAAGTCTCATAAGATTGTTCTACATTTGTGTATTTCAACTGTATTTTATTTCATTGTTATTGTCAGTTATTAGTGATTTTGTTAATCTGCTTTTAAGATATGTTGAGAATTACTGTCGGCTGCATAGTCCTTTTATAAAGAGTTTCCTTTCTCTTTATGCATTGATGTATTGTGGGGGTATCGTGAAATTATCAATATTACGTTCCAAATTACTTAGGTTTATATAGCTTATTCCTTATTCTTAATTCATGTCGGGTATATTTAACAACACTCAAATCTGATTTAGAAAAGATCGTGTTAGCTGTAAACAATAAATGGGATACTGTTAAAATAACAGAACCGATAGGAAAGCATTAAGAAGCTCCAGGCCTCGTAAAGTTTATTTAATAAGTTTGATTCCTTTTACGTTGCTGGGATTTGGAGCGAAGCAGGTCACACCATTAATTATGTATGTAAAGATAGATACAATAAGTTTCTTTCAGTTTACGAGAGAGAGAGAGAGAGAGAGAGGAGAGAGAGAGAGAGAGAGAGAGAGAGAGCGTTTATTTCATTTCAGCTTATTTAGATGAAAGACTATAAAATTCAAGTTTCATCATAAAATTTGTCATTTTCAGTAGAGAGAGAGAGAGAGAGAGAGAGAGAGAGAGAGAGAGAGAGAGAGAGAGAGAGAGAGAGAGAGAGAGGAATCCACGTATTTATTCACCTTGATTAATTTCTTACAATTGAACAATATCCCAATATCATATCAAATAGGAAACAGGGTATTTCACTGATTCATAATCCGCGGAATCTTCAAAAGGGTTTTTAATTTTGGCAACGTTGTCAAGCCATCATTCAATCAGCGGTCGAAATATTCTTTCCATTTCAATCTCATGTAAGGATTCACATTTTATCGAGACGTAATGCCCTTTGTCGCTGATGAATCTCTCGCAGAGATTAAGAATTATTACGATAATATTATGGAA
>NC_061090.1:36089942-36112442 GCF_015104395.2 Macrobrachium nipponense
CCGAATGAAGATGGATCATATGAGGACCTTCCTGAGAGAGAGAGAGAGAGAGAGAGAGAGAGAGAGAGAGATAGAGAGAGAGGAGAAAGGAAGGCGGGAGGAGGAAATTTCAATGATAGAGAGAGAGAGAGGAAGAAAGAGGAGAAATTCATGAGAGAGAGAGGAGAGGAAATCAGAGAGAAGGCGAGAGGAAAAAGGAAATAAGGAGAGAGAGAGAGAGAGAAGAGAGAGAGAGAGAGAAGGGAAGGAGGAAGGAAGGAAATTCAATGGAGAGAGAGAGAGAGAGAGAGAGAGAGAGAGAGAGAGAGAGAGAGAGAAACGTGAACATGCAATACTTCTTCTTGTATAAGTAAAAAACTGAGGGAACTTGATGGAATAATCTTGACCCCACTAAGGGGTATCCGTTAATAATTTCTCTCTCTCTCTCTCTCTCTCTCTCCTCTCTCTCTCTCTCTCTCTTATACATACGAACACACATTTTCTATGCGATTACTGTACGTACGTAAGTTACCCAGTGACCAAAAGTTTAGTTCAACCGAACTTCTTTGTCTTACCACGTTCGAAACTTATTTACGAATACGGGGAGAGAGAGAGAGAGAGAGAGAGAGAGAGAGAGAGAGAGAGAGAGAGAGAGAGAGAGAACTGTATCTTCATGTAAGCATATTTTCCAGACTCCAGGAATGGAATTCATGTAGCATCTTTTGTTTGGTGTTTGTGGAAAAATTCTTGTCTTTGTCTCAAAACTCTGATAGCTTCTGTTCTGTGGGAGACATAAATTGACTTAGTATTTGTCTTACTTAAGGAAATTTGTATTCGTACGTAAATGGCAATGTTTTCTTGTTTTCCTTTGCCCGCATGTAACAACCTGAAGTAAAATTCTTATTTTTCTCCTGGGGAAGATTTAGATGGAAATAGACATTTTAACCATATTATATTCCCTGTATTTAACTTCAAAATATAAATAAGGAATGCAGTCATATATTGAAAATGGTTTATGTTACATCCTTTCAACATTCCATAATATATATATATATAATATATATATATATATATATATATATATATATATATATATATATATATATATATATATATATATATAATATAATTACACACACACACATAATAATATATATATATATATATAATATATATATATTATATATATATGTGGTGTGTGTGGTGTGTGTGTGTGTATGTGTATGTGTATGTGTATGTGTATATGTATATGTATATTTTGCTCTTTTAATGTTAATTCATTCTATATTATATTACAATTCATGAGTAAAATCGTATAATGGCAAAGTCTCCAGATATTTCAAGAGTCCGAGTCCTCACAAAAAAAAATAAATAAATAAATAAAACAAAAGTCTAAAATTCGCACAAAAAACGATGAGCAAAAAAAATCGCCAAAGAAAACGACAAACAAAACCCTCACCAAAATAGAGTGAACCAAAAAAAATAAACATAAAACAAGAAAAATAAAGAAAGGACAACTAAACCAGGAAAGCTGCAAGAAGAAGGAATGTTTTTATTTTAAAAAGTTGAGAAAACGGAGGAATGATCAAAGCAAAGCTCAGAAAGAGCATATTTTGCATATTCCCGGACAGAACTGAAGGAATGGAGTGTAGAGGGACGCCGAGAAAAATTCTCGTATTTCAGATGGGAGGAAACTTATGGGATGTGAAAGGTATTTCTAAAAAATTCTCTCCACACTTGAATGCTTTCCAAGACTCGAAAAAGCAGCAAGGTATTGCAGAGGAAAAATCTTGCCTTACAAAAAAAATACGCTTTTGATCGGGATGTGAAAGTGCGATAGGAAATGGTATATACATGGTTAAAGTCAGGTTTCAAGGAATACTGTAGCCAGAAGTCTCGCTCCATTATCACATGAATCTTTCATGATTTTATTCTTTAATATCAATAATTTTCATGCTGAATTCAAGACTAAATAGTAATATAATGCATATGAAGAGATGGAACTATTTTAATTTCCCATTTGAATCAATTTCTAATTCGACATGCTTTGAATCAATAAAATTCCATGTGTTAATATTGTAGGATTCTGCATTATGTGATTCTGTGTGTTTCTGTAGATTCTGAACCTCGGTCTGTATAACTTTTTAAAATGCAGTTCTTAGGGTACCATGTACTGAATGCCAGAAAAGTCTGAGCATTACCAAGAACTGAGGGAAAGATAATATTCAATTTGTCATCTGAGGGAAAGATAATATTAAATTTGTCATCTGATGCAAAAATAATATTCAATTTGTTACCTGAGGGAAATATAACATTCAGTATGTCATCTGATGCATAAATAATATTCAATTTGTTATCTGAGGGAAAAATAATATTCAGTTTGTCATCTGAGGGAAAAATAATATTCAATTTGACTTCTGAGGGAAAGGTAATATTCAATTTGACATCTGAGGAAATAATAATATTCAGATTGTTATTTGAAGGGAAAATAATATTTAATATTTCTTCTGAGGGAAAGATAATATTCAATTTGTCATCTGAGGGGAAAGATAATTTTCAATTTGACATCTGAGGAAATAAAAATATTCAGTTTTAAAGAAAACTCATGATCACATGAGTCAATAAAATGGAAAAGTAAATCCACAATAATATGTTAGTTTGATCTTGTTATTTAAAATACAAAGCTTTGTATTTTAAATAAGATCAAACGGACATATTGTGGATTTACTTTTCCAATATTCAGTTTGTCATCTAAGAGAAAGCTAATATTCAATTTGTCACATGAGAGAAATGTTGATCTATGCTCGATAAGAACAGATGTCACAATACTACTTCCCATTACTTCACCAATGGTTGGTGCTCGTAACAAAGAGCAATATATCATACTAGGTCATAAATGCACTTCATCTATACAAGGACATCATTTTAGGGAATTTAACAGTGACAGTTTCCTGTGCGCAGTTAGAAATGGCTTCAACTTCATTCTTTGAGCGGTAACGCATATAACGCATACATCTACTCAACTCAGATAAGAGTCGTCTCAAATTTTCACGAATTACACGCGCGCATATTAGTTTTTTATCTTAAGTCAATGTCTCCCGCGAAGCAAATGGACTTAGACTTTTTTTCATGGGAAATAAGCACTCAAGGGAAGAAAGTTTGCCTCGGGCTCTCCGTTCTAAAAAGCAAAGAAATAAATTCGAAATGATCTCGCTTTTTAAAAAGGAATGAAGAATGGCGAGTGTTCCACATTTTATCAACCTTAGTGCCGAAACTTTCTATGCAATTAGGATGTAGCGCTACATTATTCCCGAGTGAAAAATGCTCTCTTTTTCCGGCTACGCTGTGTTATTAAATGATAATATCACAGCAGCTTTAGGTGTACTTGATGAGTGTTTGTATTAATGACTACAGAATCATTCCTCAAAGAATCTCTCGTTTAGAAGAGGTTATCACCTATATCATGAATATGTATAAATTTCCATTCTACATTTTGCTAGAATTTGCAATATGTTGCATCTTGAAACCTGCACTGATAGCATAGGAGCATAAGTACGTGTAAATTTCATAGGGTGCTTAACATTTTACTTTAGAGTAGCATCTCTCTCTCTCTCTCTCTCTCTCTCTCTCTCTCTCTCTCTCTCTCTCTCTTTTACAACTGATACAGGAAGTGCTTAAGACGAAAACGAAAGAGAATTTTTACTGAAAGTTGTACACGCAAAACGAAAATTTAGAATTCCTCCGAGAATATTGAGAAAGCGCCATCTCCTCTCTATCAGAGAGAGAGAGAGAGAGAGAGAGAGAGAGAGAGAGAGAGAGAGAGAGAGAGAGAGAGAGAGAGATTTGCCCCAGGTAAAAGATGGGAAATGAGATTGAAACCCTAGTATGCCAGGCAGAATATTCTTTTCAAAGACGCCAACCTAAATCAAAGCGAGAGAGAGAGAGAGAGAGAGAGAGAGAAGAGAGAGAGAGAGAGAGAGAGAGAGAGAGAGAGAGAGAGAGAGAGAATTTTAAAGTAATCAAAGCTCAATCTTACATAACAATCAGGAGGATCTAGGGAAAGAGAGAGAGAGAGAGAGAGAGAGAGAGAGAGAGAGAGAGAGAGAGAGAGAGAGAGAGAGAATTTTAAGAGTAATCAAAGCACAATCTTACATAACAATCAGAAGGACCTAGAGAGAGAGAGAGAGAGAGAGAGAGAGAGAGAGAGAGAGAGAGAATTTTAAGAGAAATCAAAGCTCAATCTTACATAACAATCAGGAGGACCTAGGAAAAGAGAGAGAGAGTAATTGCTGCGTCTAGGGTAAACGACGCCATGCATATTCATAAACCCTATAATTTCTTTGAAATGAAGCCGGTTATGATAATTATATGAAACGAACATTAGCTCATTTATAATTAAGGGTCATCATACGTCACTTGTTTATTTACCTATTCAATTTGGCCGACATTATTGTGTCATAAATGATTAGCGTCATTTGATTCGTATCTGGTTCTGCATAGATGTCCGTGAGAAATTGGCACATCTTCGGAGGGAACTAAACGATTCGTTTTCAGTGTCAGTCTCCTAAAAAGTTAAGTATTGTGCCGGTTTTGTCTCTCCGTTCGCACTTTTCTGTCCGCAGTTTTGCTCTCCGCACTTTTTTCTGTCCGCCCTTTTTTCTGTCCGCACTTTTTTCTGTCCGCACTTTTCTGCCTGCACTTTTTCTGCCCGCACCTTTTTCTGTCCGCAATTTTTCTGACCGCACTATTTCTGTCCGCACTTTTTCTATCCGCACTTTTTTTCTGGCCGCACATTTTTCTGTCTGCACTTTTTTTGTGTCCGTACTTTTCTCTGGCCGCACTTTTTTTCTGTCAACACTTTTTTTTCTGTTCGTACTCTTTTGCCCGCACTTGTCTGGCCGCACTTTTTCTTTCCGCACTTTTTTTTTCCTGGCTGCACTAATTCTTTCCTTCGCACTTTCTATTTCTGCCGTTACTTTTCTGTCCGCACTTTTGTCTGTCCGCACTTTTCTGTCCCTACTTTTTCTGTCCGCACTTTTCGCTGTCCGCACTTTTGTCTGTCCGTATTTTTTTCCTGGCCGCACTTTTTTTCTGGTCGCACTTTTTCTGTCTGCACTTCTCTCTGTCCACACTTTTTCCGTCCGCCCTCAGATCTTGAAAACTTCTGGGGCTAGAGGGCTTCCATTTGTTATGTTGATAATCAACCCTCAAATCATCAAACATGCCAAATTGCAGCCCTCTGGCCTGGGTAGTTTATATTTTAATTAGGGGTAAACTTAGTCATAATCGTGCGTCTGGCAACGATATAGGCCAGGCCATCACCGGGCCGTTGTTAAAACAAGTTCCATGGGCCGCGGCTCACACAACATTATAACGAAAGATTTTTTTTTTTTTTTGCCTCTTTCGAGCCAAGAGTAAGAAAACCTGAGAAATCTTCCTGGTTAGTTCGTGAAGGGACAATTGAATTGTACGTATTTAAACCACAGATACCATGATAAATTTTTCTAACCCTCCGTAAAATGAATTAATGTAGTAATCTGTCTAAGTTGATATAATATATGTCAGGGACGTTCTCTGGTACATTTGAAAAGATCAAATATTGATGGAGAATGTTATATATTTTGAGATCCATATAAGGAAATGACATAACTTAAAATGATCTGTTCTGAGGTTGTGTTAAAATGATACATTCGAGTTTGAGTAAATAACATTCTGTCACGTGGAAGGTCACATGGAAAAAGTTTTTTGTTAGAAATATCATATAAATAGACGAAAAAACATCGTGCGTTGTGTCCTAGACCAACTTATGAGATTTTTAAACACTAGCCATTGAATGTCCATTCATAGACTTTTGTGTGCACACGTGTGTGCTAGTGTTTGTACGTGAAATTTTAAGCCACTGTAAATATTGAAGTGCATATCATGTTTCTGTACGCGTGGGCTTAAGTCTGTAAATATAATCCATGATCTCGTTGTTGTAGGTTAGTTAGTTTTGTGCACAAATCTGCCAGAGATATAGAAGTGGAATAAACTGAATTTTAATTCGTTAAAAGTGCTTGAAATAATTCGTTGTTTGTCTGCGTGCACTTGGTTGTGCGTGTTTATCTTGACATGCATATAGTAATTATAATCGCGCCTGTATATACGCAAATCACCCATTGGCACAACGAAACTAGTTCAAAAGCGCCTGTTTGAAGGAGTGACCTAAATTAGCTAGACTGGAGAAGTCTGGCAATATTGTGAGTCCCCTGTTAATAAGTTGCCACTTTGCTTATTAATGATGATCTAAACATCACAAGGTATTTCCTCCGCTTGATTCTGATTAGCGAACCTAGCTGGGTGAAAGGTATGTGTAGAGTAAAGGGTTGCTTGATCTTTTGTAGAGTGAAAAAGTGTCGTGGCAGTAATGTTAATTTACATGTATATGTATTTAGAACTTATAACTTATATGTATACAAAGAGGAAGGCAGAAATCACAAAAGAGAAATGAAGACGAAAATATGAGAACTTTCTCTCAGGACAAACAAAGAGTCTCATTATATGTAATAAAAAAAATTAACGTTTCCAATCATTTACGCACAATGCATTACGATATACCAGTTAATTCTTACTTTCTTTCAAATACGTCAGGATAAACGAAACATGACGAAAAATTAAAAAAATTAAAAATAAATTCGCGCCATCTCGGCATTGTGTTGGATTGTGTCTGTGCTAATTCATATCATTCATCACCGAAGGCAATATCAGAACGACTGTCCCGAATTACAATTGCTTCCACGCTCTCAAGCAGTAGTAAACTAACTTTTCAACCGTGAAGCGTTTCAGCTGGAAGTCTCTCTCTCTCTCTCTCTCTCTCTCTCTCTCTCTCTCTCCCTACCTACCTTACTTACACTCTCTTTCCTCCGCTCTGTCTGTCTGTCTGTCTGTCTGTCTGTCTGTGTGTAAGTCTGTCTGTCTCTCTTTCACCCGCTCTTTCATTACCCCACTCACTCTCTTCCCCCTAATATGTCTCTCTCTCTCTCTCTCTCTCTCTCTCTCTCTCTCTCTCTCTTAAAGCATGCTCGTTTGCTTAACATGGTTTTATAATAATTTTATTATTCATGTAAAAAATGCTTTGTGTACATAAAGACAACAGATTTTACCAGTCAAACTTCTCTGTTGGCTGCATCTACATAGAGTTTTAACCTAGTCAATTATATTCATCAACGTCTTAACACACTTTTGTGATAGGACACTTGCTGGCATAAGGACAGCTAATAAAAATAGGCAACCCAAAAGACGCACAGAAACTCACACTCACGAACACTCAAAAATCAAAGAACTCTCTACTCACTGAAAAGACAAGAGATCTAACTAGATCTTTGGGAAGGGAATCGAATAATGACTTTCCTATCAGAAATGTGATCCAATTTCGGTAATAACCAGAGAGAGAGAGAGAGAGAGAGAGAGAGAGAGAGAGAGTGTGTGTGTTACAAGGAGTTACAGGGATTAGGATGTCTCAAAGACTTATTAGTCCATCCGAGGAGACATCATGTGCTCACTTATCTCTATGAATAAGTTTTACTGTTCATTCAAAGCGCGTTCCTTTTTTTTTTTGTCTAGCTTTCTTTTGAACTCTTCCACACTATTGCTGTTTACAACTTCTGGTGGCAGTTTATTCCATGTGTCACATATCTCGTATGTGAAGTTCCCACAATGGAATGTGTTGTATCTTTTCAGTTCTAGTTTCCATCCCTTATTTCTTGTCTGGGTTTCGTTTAATGTCAAGAGAGAGAGAGAGAGAGAGAGAGAGAGAGAGAGAGAGAGAGAGAGAAGAAGGGGGGGGGATTAAAACCAGTAGGAAGAATAAGTTAATGAGAGAGAGAGAGAGAGAGAGAGAGAGAGAGAGAGAAAAGAGAGAGGGGGGGGGGGGGGAGAGGTGTTGGTTGTGGGAATTAAAGCCATTGGGAAAAAAGTCAAATATGAGAGGGGGGCCAGTAATTAAAAATCAGTAGGAAGAAAAAGTCAAATGAGAGAGAGAGAGAGAGAGAGAGAGAGAGAGAGAGAGAGAACTCTAGTAATTTCCTCTGCAGACAAACGATATTGCATCCTATACACTGAATGTTTTCCACAAATAATATCAACGGAAATCACAAGATATAAAAAAGGGTCTATGGGTCATTATCAGGTCAGTGACATGGTTAAATAAAGTAAAATTTCGGGGAGAGTTTTATAAATATTAGAGTTTTTGTGAAAACTTCTAACGTCGAGGGGAAAAAAATGGTTTTATTGAAGATAATATCCTTCTAGAACGTACAAGCAGCGACCATAATATTGTAGATATAGTATTTATGTTGGACAGTATTTCTATTCCTTTTGAAAAGAGGCGACACAAATTGCTGTTTTCTTTTTCTTTTTTTTTATAAACATCAAGGGAAAATGTTTTATTTTGTGAAACACTAATATCTTTCATATTGTGCCTGTAATGTCTCCATGAATGGTCTTTATATGTTATTTCGACGGCACACACTCTCTCTCTCTCTCTCTCTCTCTCTCTCTCTCTCTCTCTCTCTCTCTCTCTCTCTCTCTCTATAAAACTTATAGGAATCCCATAATATTAAACGCATGTAATTTATAGTCCACCTTTTAATGGTTTCTCTTCATTTGGGATAAAAAAAAGATAATTGCTACAAATTATTAAATATTATCGCTTTTGTAATTTCTAATGCTTATATTTCCTTGGATTAGATATATTCGGCGTTTCATATATACAAGCAGGAAAAGGGTCAACAAATAGAAAAGTATGATGCCAATGGAATAAAAAACTAAAAGCATTTATCTCACGAAACAAATATAAGAGAGTTGAACGAAAAACTATCACAAAAACCAGAGGCTTCTAAAAGACACCTAAAGGAAACTCCTGTAGTTTTGTAGCTGTATTGAATAGCATCAGGCGCCAATGGCCTATCGCCCCCTTTAGATGCTTAGAAAATTTTTTTTCTAATAGATTATTCCTGGAGGGGATGCTGTTAATGATACCATTAAGATCTTTAGACCCTGGGCTTCTTTAAGATATGTTTTTATTATATCTCATTGGGTTCTTCAAAGTTTTATAAGTAAATGATGAAACCTAATTCTGTAAATATAAGAGTTTTGATGCCATAAGTTTAGGTGTTTTTAATTCCAATTATATTTTGATTTGGTTCCTGAAATTTCAACCTCTGTTATATAACTAAATAATGAAACCCATTTTGTAAACATAAACGTTTTGATGCCATCATAAACAGGCCTAATAAAGTAAGCAATCCTAAGAAATATTTTATCCTTGGGTGGTAAAACAAAATACGTTTCGATTTCAGATAAGACTGTGTTTGTCACCATCCTTACACAAATAACACTTTTTGAAGTGGGCCATATGCCTACAGATCTAGTTAATCGATCTCACTTATCCAAAATAGAATCCAGCAAGGGGCAGCATTTCTATAGAAAGAACTAGGCTTTATGATGTGCTCTGTATTATATGAAAAAGGTCCATCAATGAACAGTTTTGATAAGCGTTAATTGGTCATCTTAAAAAAAATACATTTCAAGCTGAAAGATATATTCACACTGATACTAGACTTTGTTGAAGTTTGGAAGTGGGGAAGTTTGGGAGTTCCTAATGATCTATGCAAGGGCAGTTCAGGTGTAATTGGTCTCTGCAACTTCTGCGCCTGTCTAAATCACTTTAAAACCTTTTCTTGCTGGAATCACTATTCTTCTTAGTTCATTCAAGTTTAATCGTCACCACAGATCACTGTACATTGACAAGACAAACCGAGGAGCAAAAGATAACTTCCATCAAAGACAGAGAGAGAGAGAGAGAGAGAGAGAGAGAGAGAGAGAGAGAGAGAGAGAGAGATTTCTAAAAAATCCACTTAGAAGATCAAGAAAAAAACGTTTTTGATTTTTGACAGGAGCATGATAACCAGCCCCTGGCAGTTCGATTTAAGATGTCGTCTTACTCTCTCGATTTTACGAAATATTCTCACTCGATTCTTGCAGTATTTCTGAGCCCAGTCCCTTCGCGGCATATTTTTATGAAGAAATCGTGTGATTCGGTACAGGCAAGTTAAAGTTGTCGTCGCTTGTTCTTCAAAAGGCTATATTTTTTCAGACTTGCTGTTACTATATATATATATATATATATATATATATATATATATATATATATATATATATATATATATATATATATTATATATACATATATATATATATATATATATATATATATATATATATATATATATATATATATATATATGTGTGTGTGTGTGTGTGTGTGTGTGTGTGTGTGTGTAGTGTGTGTACATAATGTCTACGTATGTACATACACACATATTTATGTATATACCTATATACAGATAGATATATTTAGTAACAGCAAGTCAGGGAAAATACAGCCTCTGAAGAACAAGACACGAATGTATTATAAAAGTTACCTTGTGTTACCAGTACTGAAATGGAAAAATAATTTACTGTCAGAGAGAGAGAGATAGAGATTATGTCATTACATATTTTCCAATCAAGTGCACTCCTATTTGTATAAATGTCACAGTACATGAGCTACAAAAATCCAGTTATTGAACCAGCACGAGAGAGAGAGAGAGAGAGAGAGAGAGAGAGAGAGAGAGAGAGAGAGAGAGAGAGAGAGAGAGAGAGATTATAGCCATAACAACACATTTTTCCAGTCCAGTGTAATTCCATTTATATAAATGTCAAAGTATATGAGCTGCAAAAGACTAGTTATTGCACGAGAGAGAGAGAGAGAGAGAGAGAGAGAGAGAGAGAGAGAGAGAGATTATAGCCAAATTTTCTAATCCAGTGCACTTCCAGTTATGTAAATTTCGTAGAACATGATCTACAAAAGACAAATTACCTCCAGAGAACAGGATTAGTTGGCCTATTTAATTTAATCAGTCCTTCAAGTCCAAGCAGCAGTTTCATCTGTGCTTATTAAACGTTATTTCGCTGATATGTGCATTTGTGTAAGGCAAAAGTTAGTGTTTATTCTTTTCTTTTTAAAATTTTTAATTACATTTATTGACGCCTTTCCTGCTTGTGTCACTGAAAAAAGTGTAAATATCTGATTCCAGGATATATAAGAATAAGAAACTACAAAAGGATAATATTCAATGATTATACACGGACGTTACGTTGTCCTCGCCCATATATTTTCAGTAGTAAATATTCCCTAAACAAAATGATAGAGGGAAAACTTTTTTTTATTTAAGGTTAAATATTTATTGATTTCAGAAATATTACTGAAAAATATAATTCTAAACGAACGGTATGTTTCCTCGCTATATTTCTGTGGTAAGCATTCGTTAAGAAAAATAATAAACAAGGGAAAACGTTTTAATTTAGGCTTAAATATTCATTAATTAAACAATATTGTTGAAAATTATTTGACGCAAAAATACCAATTTGACCTTTGATGCCGTAACGTCAGAGGCATAAATATATTCCAAGTCGAGACATTTAAGCATATTTCCATAAATTTAACGGTGGCTGAAGAACAGCTGAGAAAAATAACCACAAACTTGAGAAACGCCGAGAAACATTTTTCCGCATTTCCCGAGAGGATGAAATATGTCTCAAGACTTCTTTGGTAACACAAAAGAATTTCAAAAATTAAAACACGCTGAAAGGGATTTTTTAAGAGGAATTATTCCACTTTAATCTGTTGTTCAGTGAATTGCTTTTACAATTTCTCGGTCCATTAAACAGCACACGATGATGTTGGAATTAAACGGAAGATTAATTATTGCAGAGAATTATCAGAAGAAATTTTAAAAAATCCCATTAAAACTTATAATCGCTGCTTTAAACTAAAGGATATCTCTTTATATGAACTTAAGTTCATATAAAGGGACTGTCATTATTGTATAAAATGGCATAAAATTAGCATTTTCCAAAATAAATGCAATATTTTAACAGGGCTGCAGGAAATAGATTAGAGAACGGGGGCATATGATTTTATCTGACTTTTAATATTCCTCTCCTCTTAAAGTGAGGTTTGAAACTCGCCGTCCATTAAAATAAATAAGAGATTTTACTCTCTGAATATTATGTAATCTAATCATCAGAGGTAGACTTGAATAGCAGAGAGCCCCTTGAAACCCAACGCTAATATAATTACGGTGTAATCTGGTTTGTAACAGGCGCGTTTGTTTATACAGAACGGATTGAGTTAATCTCAGATTATCCGTATCGACGCCCCTCGAATTATTATTGCATTATGCCTTGTAGGAGACGCTGACATGGCAAGTTGATTATAAAGGTACTCTGGAGTAATGTTCTAACTGGGGCCTTTAGAGAAAGAGACAGGGAAGCGGAAGATAAACACAGATTTTGGAATCGAGAATCTTTGCAAGTAATTGTCATTATATAAAAATAAATCATAATTTGTTAACGTTTTATGTCAAGTAATTTCTTCAAAGACTAATCAATCTTGTCAGTAGCTGAGCACCAACCAATATGTCTGACAAAATTGCTAGTAAAAGATAAATCATGAAGCGATTTTGAACGTAACTATGCTTCGTGAGACATGATTTCTCCACACATTTGTTGCAACGCTTAATTGGCCATCTGCTTTCCCTCCAAACAATCTATTTGCTTCCTAGTAACAAGATTTCTCTAGGGAAAAAGACAGAACTCTATGCTCTGTTCATCTGTTCGTTATTTCACAATATTTCGCAACGTGTACACTCCAAACAATTTCTAAAATTCTATGACAACCTACTTTTTTCGAGAATGCAAATCTCTCTCTCTCTCTCTCTCTCTCTCTCTCTCTCTCATCAGAACACTGTGAATGAACAGTGGAACCTGCTCCTAGAGATAAGTGAGCACACGATGTCTCCTCGGATGGACTAATAATAAGTCTTTGCGACATCCTAATCCATGTAACTCTCATCTGAATTACGTGACTGAGTAGTTTCAGATCTAAGCATGGTGGAATTATCGAAGCCACGTTACTTTACCTTTCAATTGACGTGGGATTCTTAAGCATGCTCGATAATAAACCGCGATTCATACTAATTCATAGTCGTTCCTGTAAAAACTGCTTAAAGAACACACTGTTTACGAAAGCAGCTTCGTTCATAGGCAGAGCGCTAGTGAACGCGGCCGGGAAAGAAAATGCCCATCGAATATGCATGGGCAATAGGCTGGAACCACACGGACTCATTTCCATGGAATAGCTGCATAATTAAACCACGGCCATACGCGGTAAACTAGGCAGACACCGGCTATAATCTCCCCCATCCCGTTCATAAGTTGATCTCCATCACATACCCCTCCCATCCCATTTCCCATCATCCACCGCCCCTCCCCCCTCCGCAATCACTCTCTCCGCTCGTGACGTTAATTACGATGCTTAATCTTAATTTCGGTGGCAGGTACTGACAGCTGCTGAAAACGATTCGACCAAGCCTGAATGTATGTATGTTTGTAGGCGAGCTTTAATTCCTCGCAAATGTGTTTGGGAAATAGTGGATAGCAATAGTAGTAGCGACAGAGAGAGAGAGAGAGAGAGAGAGAGAGAGAGAGAGAGAGAGAGAGAGAGAGAGCAGTAAGCCTCTGTTGCACGGCCATGAATCTTGAAAATTTTCTCGTTAATCTGTGCAATCGTGGAGAGAGAGAGAGAGAGAGAGAGAGAGAGAGAGAGAGAGAGAGAGAGAGATAAAATCCTGTCTCAGGTCTATGAAGCCTGATGCGGAATTTATCTGTTCAATCGAAGAGAGAGAGAGAGAGAGAAATGAACTGATTCAGGATCATGAAGTCTAAAGTATTTGTTGCTATGGTTCTTTGCCAAGCGGTTTTAGTTTAAAGACGTAATTACCTCACTGTGGGACATGAAATATTTTTTTTCTGAATAAACCGGTGGACGAATAATTATTTGTGAGGCCAAATGCATGTTTGCCTATTCGGAATCGAGCGTGATTATGAGCAAAACATAAAGCACTTCAAAAGTCGATAGTAGGTAATATCACAAGTAATTTTGTACCTGAGGCAATAATTCGGTGTTTTTGCCAGAATCCGCTAATTAGACCCTTAAGAGGAAATCTAATCAAATAATTTGTCCTTTAGCATCATATCGTGTATTTAGAGTTTTCCAGAAAATTAGAACACCAACTACCTGTAACTACAAACTTTAAACATTCTCGATCTCTGGGACTATACCGTAATTTTGGCTCGGTCGGAAACTTCCCAAATTACATCCTGACTTTGGGGGCGAAACTCTTCCACATCCACCTCGAAAAGGTTTCTGGGTCATTAACAAGGCCAGAAGAGTTCAGAGGAGATCAAAGTACCTCATCATTGAGGTGGATATATGAAAAAAGTGACCAGGGGAAAATGTATTCGAAGAGCTCGCTCGTAAGTTAGAAGAAGATTATCCGTTCTGAGATGTCTAAAGAATCTTTAATTTGTTTTTCAGGTATAAAACAATTACGCTGATATGTTTCGTTAGGTAAATAAACTGCCATTATTTTTCTTTAAGAAAAAGGCCAGTTTATGTTTGATAAAAATCCATTTACATACCTTACTAGAATCTTTGATTTTTTTTACACGTAAAATGGTTTCGTAAATTATATTTCCTAATGTAAGTAAACTACCATTACTTTTCTTTCAAAAAAGGAGGTTTGTGTTTGCTGATCATAATTTTTATAATAAATGATTTACTAGAACGTTTGACCTGTTTATTTTACGTGTAAAACATCTGCGTTAATATGATTCACAAGAAAAATAAAGAAGTCTTACTTTTCCTTTAAAATAGATCAGTTAATGCGTTCACTAATAAACCCTCTACAATATCTGTCCTACAGGAATTTTTTTTTTTAAATTTTTACATATTAAAGAGCTACTTACAAATCGTAACTTTTCCTTAAGATAATCCTGTTTATGCGTTTACAAGTAAACCTTCTAAAATAACTGTCTCACTGCGTAATATATATATTCAGGGCAATTTGCGTTGCAAAACCTCGAGAAATAATTTCACGCATAAGCGTCAGATCAGCGTAAAAGACCGTATAAAAGCTCTTGAGTAATTTCGCGGTAATTCCAACGTTTCTCCATTAGTCTGCATTACTGAGCCGACATTATGGCACGCCTGGAATTAGCACACGTCGAGAGAAGTCATATTTCCCAGGGTGAATGTTAGTAAATATTAGAGCAGATGAGGTCAAGGTCGAGACAAGAGTTCATTGCCAGAAGTTTTGTCCTCATTTGGGTACTAACAGACAATTTGAAATTGATGGACAGCTATTATTATTATTATTATTATTATTATTATTATTATTATTATTATTATTAGGGATTTAATAGTCAACTATATTAAGTTCAAATTGATGGACAGATATTATTATTATTATTTTTTTTTTTGCTCTATCACAGTCCTCCAATTCGACTGGTGGGTATTTATAGTGTAGGGTTCTGGGTTGCATCCTGCCTCCTTTAGGAGTCCATCACTTTTCTTACTGTGTGCGCCGTTTCTAGGATCACACCTTCTTTTGCATGAGTCCAGGAGCTACTTCAGCTTCTAGTTTTTCCAGATTCCTTTTCAGGGATCTTGGGATCGTGCCTAGTGTCCTATGATTATGGGTACAATTTCCACTGGCATATCCGATATCCTTCTTATTTCTATTTTCAGGTCTTGCTACTTATCCATTTTTCCCTCTCTTTCTCTTCAACTCTGGTGTCCCATGGTATTGCGACATCAATGAGTGATACTTTCTTCTTGATTTTGTGAAATCAACGTCACATCTGGTCTATTTGCACATATCGCTCTATCTGTTCTGATACCATAGTCCAGAGGATCTTTGCCTGATCGTTTTCTATCACTCCCTCAGGTTGGTGCTCGTACCACTATTACTTGCAAGGTAGCTGATGTTTCTTCCACAGGCTCCAGTGGAGGCTTTGCCACTGAATCATGCCTATTTTGTACTGGTTCTTTGTGCAAGTGCCGAACATTCTCTTGCTATGTGGTTTATAGTTTCATTTTTCGTATTGCACTTCCTACAAATGGGAGAGATGTTATTTCCGTCTATCGTTCTTTGAACATATCTGGTTCTTAGGGCCTGATCTTGTGCCGCTGTTATCATTCCTTCAGTTTCCTTCTTGAGCTCTCCCCTCAGTAGCCATTGCCACGTGTATCCTGGCCCATTCTTTAGTCTGTCTCTTGTATTGTCCGTGCATTGGTTTGCTGTGCCAGTCCTCTGTTCTGTTTGTCATTCTCCTGTCTCTGTATATTTCTGGGTCTTCGTCTACTTTTATTAGTCCTTCTTCCCATCCACTCTTGAGCCACTCGTCTTCACTGGTTTTCAGATATTGCCCCAGTGCTCTAGTCTCGATATTGACACAGTCCTCTATACTTAGTAGC
Source organism: Macrobrachium nipponense (assembly GCF_015104395.2). Classification (NCBI taxonomy): domain Eukaryota; kingdom Metazoa; phylum Arthropoda; class Malacostraca; order Decapoda; family Palaemonidae; genus Macrobrachium; species Macrobrachium nipponense. The sequence goes on from NC_061090.1 coordinate 36,106,324, forward strand.
CCTCTCCCTCCTTCCTTTCGTGTTGTGTCATGTATAGTCTGTCCGTATTTGCTCTTGGGTGTAGTGCTTTGTGTATTGTCATATGTTTCCTAGTTTTCTGGTCTATGCTGCGGAGTTCTGCCTTCGTCCATTCCACTATTCCTGTGCTGTATCTGATTACTGGCACTGCCCATGTGTTTATGGCTTTTATCATATTTCCGGCGTTGAGGTTTGACTTGAGTATCGCCTTGAGTCTACATATATTCTTTCCTGATCGCGTCCTTCATCTCTTGGTGTTTTATATCCCCTCCTTCCATTATTCCCAGGTATTTGTATCCGGTCTCATCTACGTGTTTGATGTTGCTCCCATCTGGTAGCTTTATCCCTTCAGTCCTTGTTACTTTGCCCTTTTGTATGTTGACAAAGCACATTTTTCTATTCCAAACTCCATCCTGATGTCCCCAGATACAATCCTTACAGTCTGGATTAAGGTATCTATTTCCTTGATGCTCTTACCATACAGCTTGATGTCGTCCATGATCATCAGATGGTTAATTCTATTGCCTCTTTTCTTGAGTTGGTACCCAGCATCCATCATCTGTAGTATTTTTGTCATGGGAATCATGGCTACTACGAAGAGTAGTGGGGACAGTGAGTCTCCCTGGAAGATCCCTCTCCTGATATTAACCTCTGCTAGTCTTATTCCAGAGCTTGTAAGTATTGTATTCCAGTTACGCATCGTATTTTTGAGGAAGCTGATGGTGTTTTCCTCTGCCCCATATATTTTCAGGCATTCTGTTAGCCATGTTTGTGGTATCATGTCGAAGGCTTTCTTATAGTCAATCCATGCCATGCTAGGTTGGGTTTCTTTCTCCTACTGTTCTTCATTACCATTTTGTCTATCAGGAGCTGGTCTTTTGTGCCCTTACACTTCCTTCTGCAGCCTTTCTGTTGGTGGGGGATGGTGTATAGCCTTTCACTGATGATACCTGTTAGTAAATTCCACATTATTGGTAGGCAGGTGATAGGACTGTAGTTACTGGCTATATTTCCCTTACTCTTGTTTTTTTGTACTAAGGATGTTCTTCCTGTGGTCATCCATTTGGTTGCATGGTTATTTGAGATACAATGCTGGAGTTGTTCTCGCTTTCGTCGGGTGGTAGGACCTTGAAGTTTTTGAGCCAGTGTCCATGGACTCATCGGGACCTGAGTCTTTCCAGTTTGGCACTTTTTGTAGTTGGTGTCTGACTGTGTCTGTCGTGATCTCTGTGAATCTTTGTTTTATTTTCCCTGTTTCTTCTTCCTTGACTTCTTGGAGCCATGTTGCATGTTTGTTGTGTGATACCGGATTATTATTATTATTATTATTATTATTATTATTATTATTATTATTATTATTATTATTATTTTATTATTATTATTATTAGCAAACTGACCTACCTACGATGGGTGATAAATACGGGTGCAGAAGTGAAAAATGTATATGTACTATTTGTTCAGCAATATTAAAATAAGGGCGATTTTTATACATACCTACTACAGAAGAGCGGGGGGAAAGAGTGATACATATATATATATATATATATATATATATATATATATATATATTAATATATATATATATATATATATATATATATATATATATATATATAAATTATCAACTTTCTGCTGTATGAAAATTAAAGACTAAATAGTTATAAGAAAACGAGAGAGAGAGAGAGAGAGAGAGAGAGAGAGAGAGAGAGAGAGAGAGAGAGAGAGAGAGAGAGAGGTTTAGGATTCTTCAAAGGTCACTCGGTATTCCCCTATCATGGCTATTTCCCAAAACCTAATCAAGTAAAGCGAGAATCGATAAAATGGTTGTGTAATTTGTAGGTGAGGAGCTCGGAGAAGCGAGTTTTACGTTTCAGCAACGCCAAACTCCGAGGCATTCTGAACGGCTATGACCTTTCTATCGAAATCTGATGAAGATTCAACAAACATGTATTGTGAGGTAATCGTACTACCTGGTCCTAAATTCGTTTCATAAGTGGATGATGTTGACATGAGGATCATAATACTTGCAGAGCTAGCACCTCAGTGGTCGCGAGTTAGATTCTCGGGTATTCCACTGAGGGGTTAGAGATGTGTATCTCTGTTAATAGAAGTTCAATCTCGACGTGGTTCGGAAGTCACGCAAAGCCGTTGGTCCCATTGCTGAATAACCACTGGTTCCTTGCAACGTAAAAACACCATACAAACACGCAAAACTTGGAGAGCTATTTTCTATTTTATCTCAAGATCTCGTGAATGATTTACAGTTTCATTTTTAAGCCATTCCTTTGATATTTACAGACGTGAAAATAATGTAAGTGGGCTTCATTTAGAAAAGGTTAATAATTTCTATTTCATTAACCAGTGGCTCGATGATAGCCAGCTCTCTCTCCATCCCCTTTTCTTCAAAGAACGTAGCTCGAGTATTGAATCCCGGACAAACGATATTTAATTATTCCCACTTCAGCATCGCCCAAGAAACGAAACCGATTATTGGCCTCCGTCCAGCAGCGAGTTCTGGGTACGAACTTGTCTGAACGTCTTCCAAAGGGAATTAAATTCATTTCGAAAGGGTATCCAAGGGAGGTATTTCCTATAACTGGCAATAAGGGGTTACGCAAAGGGAGACGGAATCTATATGAAGGATTTTTCCGGCTGAAACGAATATCTCAAGAGATCCATTCCTTTGGCTGACCAGCGTCTTAAAATTTCAATTCAGAATCGTTTTCTGTGACCATAATCCATTAAACAGATGTCATCGTGAATATCCAAGACAGTTCTTCTCTTGGAAAGGAGTCTTCTTCTCTCGTTTCACCCGCGAATTATTTTGCCTTCCAAGTCCTACCAGCTAAGAGGCAATTTCATTTCCATAGAGATGACCCGACCGTGAATTAAATTTTCCGTAATGATAGAGACAGGTATACTAAAACTCAATATCTGTGAATATAAAATGGTCTTTTTGAACCATTTTCGACCTAAGACTTTTTCTATGAGGAGGGATTAAAAGGAAGGGAGGAATTATGCAGTAGTATCTCTCGTGAAGGGACTGTCTTTGAAAAAAGTAATGTTCGTCTAAAAGAGTGACCTCAAAAGAACACCTTTTTTTATGCTTTTTATAAAATACTCTTTCATTTCAGTAACTTCTACGATGTCAAAGGAGATATTTTCCGATTAAATTTGGAATACTCTAGTACCTCTGAAATAGAATATTGCTTACGGCTCAAGAAGGAAAAGACTGTTTAACGAATATTATCTGAGGTCGATTCACGAATGTCACTATAATTTCTTTCCTCTTCTTCTTCTTCTTCTTCTTCTTCTTCTTCTTCTTCTTCTTCTTCTTCTTCTTCTTCTTCTTCTTCTCTGTAAGAATAGCAATAACCAAACACGACGAAAGAAATCCTGGGTTGGGACGTGAAATACAATTGGAAGCAATAAAAACCGACGCGAACGAGGCGATCGAGGATAATATTATCAGAAAACAGATAATGGAACTTCGATTACCCTTCCGAGATAATGACGGAGTGATGTGTGAACGGGAATTCAATACTCAGAAAAGATTAAGAAGTTTACGGAATGACGCCTCGGCTTCTTATTCAAGTTTTTATTTAGGGAAAAAGCAGGCGTGAATTTCCAAAGTCCTATGGTTATGATATACGTTAGTTCACCAAACCCAAAGTAACCCTGGAGAAAACTTTGAATTAGGCTGATAATTTGATTTTAGAAGCGCATGGGAAAGGAGAGAGAGAGAGAGAGAGAGAGAGAGAGAGAGAGAGAGAGAGAGAGAGAGAGAGAGAGAGAGGTTTACCATTATTATGGTGGTAATATTACTCAGGCCATTTGAAATTTACAAGTGCAGAAATTCTTCAGAGAGGGGGATGAGCTACTAAACGGGTACAGAGAGAGAGAGAGAGACGAGAGAGAGCCAGACTGAAGAGGGGGGGGGGGAGAGACGAGGAGAGAGAGGAGAGAGAGAGAGAGAGAATTTACCATTTGAATATACAGAATGTGGATGAAATGACAGACAAACAGACAGACAGACAGACAGACAGACAGACAGACAGACAGACAGACAGACGTAAATGTAGAGTGAAATGAGAGAGAGAGAGAGAGAGAGAGAGAGAGAGAGAGAGAGAGAGAGAGAGAGTCTTCTTTCCAATTCATTGTAGTATAAGATGTAAATTTTCATAAAAAGAGATCTTACGAGAGGCCTTATTATAGCAACTAAACTTCCCATTTTTATGCAACTTTCTTATCGTTCTCTCTCTCTCTGTAGCTTATTTAAATAGAATCTGTCAATCTACATTAGGGTGTAAATTAAATAGAAAGGCAACATTTAAAATATTTTCGTCAAAGTAAATAAACTCCGGGTTTATATAAACGAAAGATTTTTTTTTTCAAAACTAAGAGAAAAAATAACATTTATGAGGCAGTTGTAGGTATAATTTCTCTACAGTTTTGTAGAAACGGTAATTTGTTGTTCAAAGTTCGCCAATAAAATCACGTGACTAACTTTAGCAGCGCTACGGGATAACTTTTTGGGGAGGTTTTGCAAGAAAAATCTTAATTGTCAAAGACAGTAGGAATTAATGGCCTTTATTCGGAACAATCTCTGTTAAAATCTAGATTTGTATAATTTTTGTTCAGAGTTTAGTAAAACTCGTCCGAGAGGACAATCGTATTTTATCACTGAAATGTATATTCATTTTCTGTCACGGTGTGTTTGCTTAATAACCTTTGCAATTAAATTAATGAAACATACAATTCTGAAATAAATATATTCAAATCTTGCATATTCCTAGAAATGCAATGCGACAATGATGCATACGAGTTAAACTCACGATTGCTGCTTTTTAGTTTTATGAAAAGAAAACTATTGTTCTGGCCGTCCATACTTTTTCTGTCCGCACTTTTTCTCTGTCCGCCCTTAGATCTTGAAAACTACTGAGGCTACAGGGATGCAAATTGGTATGTTGACCATCCACCTTCCCATCATCAAACATGCAAAATTACAGCCTTCTAGCCTCAGTAGCTTTTAGCTTTTATTTAATTCAAGGTTAAAGTGAACCATAATCGCGCTTCTGCCAGCAATATACGAAAAGACACCGCCGGGCCCTGGTTAAAGCTTCACGGGCCGCGGCTCGTACAGCCTTATACCGAGACTACCAAGAGATAGATGTATTTCCGGTGGTCTTGATTATGTAGCGGCTGTGCAGAAAACTCGATTGCACCGAATTTTTTTTATACATTTAAAGGACAATGACGAGACAGAAACGATATAAAACAGTTCGTCGCTTTTCATTTTCAAGTTAAGTAAAAAACCGCCTCAGTCGTAAGCGAGACGAGTGCTGGAAACCGGGTAAAAAAAAAATGCGTTTCCTTGTGACGCTTTCAATAAAACACTCGCCTGAGATTCTGTCGTCGTAGGCAAATATGAGAGAAAAGACGTGAGAAATAAACCTCCGGCAGAGAGAAGAGGATCTCGAGTAGAAAAGGAAAGAAGGAGACGCTGTATGATACAGGGGAAGGGACTTCCACAAAATTCCATACCAAGGTAATATAGCTCAAAGTCAATGGATGATCTTGACGCCATGAATGTATCGTTTTCGCTGCGTTATTTAATAGAAATAAGTCATATTTCATAGAAAAAATTAAGGGGAGATAGAGACTTCTTTAGAATTCAGATAATAATTCCGTTTTCATATTCACGAGAAACTGCTCGATAAAGCTGAAATCTGAAGCTGTCTATTAATTTACCATTTACTGATAGATGGATGAATCTTGTATACAAAGTCAAGGAATATAAAATTTCATTCTCTCTAATAGAAATAAGTTATATATCATGGGAAATTACGGAGGAATAGACACTGTTTTATCATTCTTAAAACAAGTCTGTTATTCATAGACATTACCCAGAAAACACGAAATCATTAATCTATGAACTTTTTTCTACATAGCAAAAGAACTTGCTCTACATAGCAAAAGAACTTGCTCTGTCCAAAATATTATTGATAATAAGCTACAGTGACATTCTAGAAATATGTCTTCAATTTGGCCAAAGGAATGTTCTCCTACGTGTCACGAACAGCCAGTACTAATCAAAACAT
>NC_061090.1:36117442-36144942 GCF_015104395.2 Macrobrachium nipponense
TCACATGCAGCCTCGAAAATCTTATGTTATGGCCACAGTGGAAAATTTGAAAATGTAGCTCTCTCTCTCTCGTCCTCTCTCTCTCTCTCTCTCTCGCTCTCTCTCTCTCTCCTGATACAATATATATATATATATATATATAGTATATATATATATATATATATATATATTATATATGTGTGTGGTGTGTGTGTGTGTGTGTGTGCGTGCGTGTGTGTGTCGTTTGTGATTTAGGCATACAGTTTTTATAAGCATGGAAATAAACCTTTCACATATAGAATAAATCTGGGCATGCAAGGTGCCCCCCCACCTATATTTTCATTTCCTTCCAGTGAACATTTCTCTAATGTTTTGAAATATACTTGTTTTATTTTGGTTTTTAAATATAACCACTTTGCATGTGCGTGTGTTTGTTTCGTGTGTGGATGAGAGAGAGAGAAAGAAAGAGAGAGAGAGAGAGAGAGAGAGAGAGAGAGAGAGAGAGAGAGAGAGAGACAGACAGACAGACAGACAGACAGAGAGCTTTTAGCCCCATCCCAAAACACCCAAATACTTCACATTATTTGTGAAAAAAAATTGCCTCGAAATTCGAAGATTTATTTTTTTCTCATATGTCTCCAACAAAGGATCAAAATACTTTTCCCCTTCAGGATCGGTTCCAATATAGGATAAACAAAAATGTAAACCCCCAATACCTAAAAAAAACATTCAAAAAGAAAAAAAAGAGAGAAATTCACCTGGGGCATCTCAATCAAGATTCGCCCCCTTAACCCTGTGACCGGAGCTCAAAAAGATAGCCTCGCAGGTTTGGTGAGAAATTGCTCTCTCCTGCAAGGCCATGAGGGGGAAAGTGTTTTATTCAACATCCTTGACAGACAGACAGACAGACAGTGGCTTATTAGTGTCTTTTTTTAAGGGAATGAGAGAGAGAGAGAGAGAGAGAGAGAGAGAGAGAGAGAGCGAGAGAGAGAGGCTTATTAGTGTCTTTTTTAAGGGACTGAGAGAGAGAGAGAGAAACATAGAGAGAGAGAGAGAGAGAGAGAGAGAGAGAGAGAGAGAGAGAGAGAGAGAGAGAAGCTTATTACTGTCTTTTTTAGACCTTGAGAGAGAGAGAGAGTGAGAGAGAGGCTTATTAGTATCTTTTTCAAGTGACTAAGAGACAGAGACAGAGACAGAGACAGAGAGAAGCTGCTTATTGTGTCTTTTTAAGGGGCTAAAGAGAGAGAGAGAGAGAGAGAGAGAGAGAGAGAGAGGAGAGAGAAGCTTATTACTGTCTTTTTTAGACTAAGAGAGAGAGAGAGAGAGAGAGAGAGAGAGAGAGAGAGAGAGAGAGAGAGAGAGAGAGAGAGAGAGGCGTATTAGTGTCTTTATTAAGTGATACAGAGAGAGAGAGAGAGAGAGAGAGAGAGAGAGAGAGAGAGACAGACAGACAGACAGACAGACAGACAGAGAGGAGAGGCTTTTTAAAGTTAGTTTCTAAGTTGCATGATTAAATGTATATTTTATTGAAAATGAAAACGCAGTAATTCGTAACTTCATATAAAGGGTGCATGGTGAAATCATTGGCCCATCGTGCCAAAACAGATCAAAATGCAAGTTTATTTTTGGCATTATGCAAAATTTAGAATTCTTGAGGCTGTTGGTAAAATACCGATTTAACAAGTGTTTATATCATTAACTAGTTTGTGCATTTAGCACTAATGTTCTTGGTTTCTTAATGCAACTTTTCATTTTACAATTCTACATTATTATCAAATCATTAAATATCTCGTAAGTACATTATCACTCCCATGACATCTAAATTATTCATCTTTCTCCACTAATTTATCTTAAATAGATTACATGGTTCATTCTAACAAACTTCAAAAAATATTTTAATTATTAGGATAACATTTTCTTCCATTTTAGTCAACTTTTCTTGAAAAAGGATATTGTATTATTTTCGATACATTTAATAGAAATATTTACCACTTTAGCCTCTTGCAAAGCATTTCATGTGATAATCCGTTTACCCTTTAAGTAGTAAGTTTGGAATATTGGATACATTTCATAATACTGATTTTATGAGGTACCTTCCATCAGCAGTTGATTAATAACGATGCAGCATGCAATACGTATGCAGTATGCATGCAATATGGATGCAATATCGAGGGAGCTGACTAATGAAGTAATAATTCTGATATTGTATTACGTTGGCGATCTTCGTAAATTACTTCATCACATTACTTGCATACGAATATAGGACGTAATTTTGTTTGTTGGTTCATTGGTTATTCAAAAACGAATTAGGTTTCGTATATGCAAAGCACTGGAAGTATCCATAAACTGTATTACCGTATTGCTCAAGATATATGATCAAAGTTTTCTTGTTACCTAATATGATTTTATCCAAATTATGCTTAAATACATTTTATTCTATAAAAAGTCTTAGTTATCAATGGGTCCTACACTATCTTGAGTAGCAGCTCTCTCTCTCTCTCTCTCTCTCTCTCTCTCTCTCTCTCTCTCTCTCTCTCTCTTTCTCTCTCTCTCTCTCATAATAGCTTCTTTCATATCATCTGAACTTGTTTAAGTAGTCCACATTCTCTCTCTCTCTCTCTCTCTCTCTTCTCTCTCTCTCTCTCTCTTTCTTAATAGCTTCCTGATATCATTGCTGAACTTTCATAGCTCTCTCTCTCTCTCTCTCTCTCTCTCTCTCTCTCTCTCTCTCTCCTATGTTCAATAACATCCCACAATCACATCTGAGATTAGATAACGCATATTCAAACAGGCTTAATGAAGATCGAACACCTACCATAATGTCAAATCTTTTGTGTCGATTTGAGAACATTATATATCGATTTCCATATCCATGAATCAAGAGAGACACGGCAAATAATCCATCTCCCAGTTCCTCGTCAGTGAACTGAACTCTTGCCAGACTGCAGTTATAATTTTGGACTGGCAAAGTTTTTGCTGGAGAACTCTCACGTGGCCACTAGCCTCCGATTTGTCATTCCTTCTTTACGCACACGAGAAAATGTAAATATAAATACGCAAATAGGCAGACAAATTCTCAAACGTTTTATTTTATTATGGGAAAAGAGAGGTCAACTGATTTTTTTTCTGTCTAAAACGTAGTATAAATACCTCGTTTCCTGCTTTTTATGTTATTAGTTTCACTTTAATTGGACATTGAAAATAATAACTTAAGGCACTTCTAAAATAGAAAATAATACATAATATACATATTATATATATATATATATATATATATATATTATATATGTATTATATATATCATATATATATATATAATATATATATATATATATATATATATGTATATATAGATAATATATATATATGTATATATATATACCCATATATATATATATATTATATAAATATAAATCTATGTAAAGTGTGTAGTAGTTAATATAGCCAAAGATAGTTAAAAAAAGTTAAATATATTGATGCACACAAAAATCAGTAAATTTCCTTTTACAAAGCAATAATACTTCAAAATTACAATAGTATTAAAAAATGAATATGAACCAAACCAACATATCAAGAGCTGCCCCCACCCAAAGAAAAAGAAACCCACAGTAAACAACGAGCAACCTTCGCTGAAAAGTATGCATAACAGCATCCCCTTTGAGGACCTTCAAAGGAATAACCGCGGTTGGATGTTTTCGAAAACCAAAATGAAAGGAGATGAAGGAAACCATTTCTTTTCTTTTCTCTTTTCAACTCCACAATGGTGTACAAAGTAAATTTCCTGGAAGTAACGCTAAATACGCCTTTCTCTCTGCATCCAGAAAGCGCTGGAACGTTTTGCTTACAGGGGGAAGTCTTGGAATGAAAGAGAGAGAGAGAGAGAGAGAGAGAGAGAGAGAGAGAGAGAGTAGAGAGAATTCGTCCTCAGGCATTTATCCGATAGAAATGAATGATTACAAGGCAGGTGTCAGGAACCAGTGTTAATGTGTAACCTCGTGACTTGGAAAGAAAGTCTTAATGCATACACATACATACACACGTGAACGAACATATGCTGTTCAATATTTGTAAACATAAAAAGTCTCCGATATATATATATATATATATATATATATATATATATATATATATATATATATATATATATATATATATACATATTATCAAATACTATTGCTCTTTGAAGGTTAAATTAAAGTTCTTCATATTACGAAAAATTCACCAATGAAATAACTGGCTGAAATGAAAGATTTTAATTTCATTAGCGAAATGCGGTTTTAATTTGACTATTTGTTTTCCGAGGAGAATAATTTAATAAACCTTCACTCAAAACGAAAAGAAATTACCAGACTTGAATTTCCATTCATTAAAAGTCAGTTCATTAATCAAATCGCTATGTAATCCATCATGAGGCGGAGGAATAAAAAACTTGCCAAGATTACTCCCTTTCATTGTCCATTATCTGCAATATCCTAAAAGAGCGGTAAATTGATTTCTCTCGGGTTTATTCCTAAAAGAATTCATTACATCTTATTAATTACGCTTTTATGGTTTAACTGATATTTTCAGTGTAAATGATTCTTTTTATGTCGTTGGCGTCTAAGTGTACATAAGAATCACACACACCACACACACACATATATATATATATATATATATATATATATATATATAGTATATATATATAGATATATATATATGTATATATATATATACATACATAACATATATATATATATATATATATATGATTATTTATATATATATATATATATGTATGTATGTATGTATATAGATTTATATATTTATATATATGTGTGTATGTGTGTGTAAGAGAGAGAGAGAGAGAGAGAGAGAGAGAGAGAGAGATTACTTATTCTACTAAAACATCACGATTTTCTTATATTTTGGAAAAATAATGTTAATATTTAGGTATTACTGACAAATACGAAAAAAAAACAGGTTCTCAGAATAAAATTAATCACTTCATTAATAAAACTTAAAAAAAAGAAGTCTGGAGGTCTTCAAATGATGCTTATTTTTTAATTAGGACGAAAGTACGACTTAAAAATTAATGAGAAACTACCATACATAAGACAAAATCCTTGCCTTTATATGGTACAACCAAACACTCCCATAAAGAAAGGAAAATAATTTCAAATGTCAATAAAAGTTTGGAGAGATTTTCTATGCCATAATTTGTCGCCATTAAAAGATACAAACAATAAAAAACAATAAATTAATCTAAAGTAAATAACTTACACAGCAAAAGAACAAAAGTCTGCAATTACGGCTGTGAAAAATATTCCCCACCACAACTGGTCAGGCAATATCCCAAAAGCGAGAGCGTATGTGAATTGGTGACGATCAACCCATCCATTCTTTTTATTGCAATTTTCCTCTTTTTATTTCATTTTGTCTCCTTTTTTTGTTTTGGGAGGATAGGAAGTGATTATAAAACAGACGCGGTTTAAAACGCACGGTATTTCAAGCTGTTGAGCTGCCCTCCCTAAAAAAGAGAAATAAATTCTTTTTATTTGTCCAAAATCACTGGGAGAAACTGAAAGGGGAAACAGTTTCCATTGACAAATTTCGAACCCGATTTTAATATTACACAGTTCGCTTGATCCTGCGTAGATCTGCAGGCATTGTGAAACACCAGGCTGGGTTCAATAATTTTTATTTTTATTCATTTATTTTTTTATTTATTTATTTATTTATCTATTATTTTTTTAACTTCTAGCTGAAACAGTTCGTGTTTAGATGAAAGGTCCAAACGCATTTCAGTTATTACCAAGATACATTTTGCTCTCTCTCTCTCTCTCTCTCTCTCTCTCTCTCTCTCTCTCTCTCTCTCTCTCTCTCTCTTCCAGGACCTACTTTTATCCTATCGTGGATCTGCTCGATTAAACATAGGGTTTGGAACCATGAAGTCACAAGATGCTTTCATGACTGAATATCAGCTCATAAACATTAGCCAATTGTCATTTTAGCAGATTCTCATCTCAAAACCCTACGTATTTATAACCTCTTCAGTTTTTGAAGCAATCCTATCGGAGATCTGCTTTAAGATGGTTTGCCTAAACTTTCATTTTGTTAAAAGCTTCTTCTCGTCCTACTAGCTAACATTTCCCGTTCGTATATGTTTGTTTTTTTCCCTCTTTTCTTATTTATCGTAGTAGAAAAATTCCACCCCATAACGTGTGTTGTCGTTTCACGCTTTTGTTCACGGAGAGGATTTTTCCCTCTTGGATAATGCGAGCGATGTAAATTTTACTCCAGATAAGGGAGCTGTTTAGCTTCAAGTCTCTCATTAAGATCAGGGAAGTAACTGGACAGCGAGGCTTTTTTTATTAGCCGTAAGCATCGCTTCAGATTTTTGTATTAGCATTTTAATGGGTTCTTTTAAAAAGATTGAGTTTCTTTACGTCTCGACTGGGAGATGATGCCTGGGAATACCTACTTTTCTTAATGGAAGGGTAATTTTACAGCCTTTATTTTGACTGTGTTGTATTTTTATCAGGGATTTGTTTCTCATAGTCTCACGTTCAAAACAATTAGAAGTTTTGTGTGACGTAATAGCAATTCATTGTATTATAGCAATAGGGGTTGTTTTTATCTTGATATTATTTCTGGATATAATAAAATAAAGTTACCTCATAGAATCGCATCAACTTCAATACTTTTCCTCATGGGAATAATACAAAAATATGTAAAAATCAAAAGATCATTTTAGCAATTTCTCGTTTCACTTAAGAAAAATAACCATATTGTGAGTCACAAAAAGTAAGACAGTTTATATAGAATACGTAGCAGCTCCCAGCATTCCCCAATTTCAGGTATTTTATTATGGAGTTGAGCAACTGTGCTTTTATTTCTTGTAATTATTAAGCCATATTAGACCAATTGGATAATCAAACTTACCCATGTGGGGAAACTATTTTTTGTTTTAACTTATTTGTTCATTTTCTGATCTACACATTTATCTGATTATCTATTTATTTGTTTATTTATGAGCCCTGTTTCATGTTTCATTAGTTGTTGTATGGATTAACTTATGGGCATTCCCTATGGTATGCCCATAAGTTAATAAAAACTATGGACTTGACTTATATATTACATATATAAGTCAAGTCCATAGTTTTTACATGTTTTCTTCATAATCGAGATGTAAGAAGGGAAGAGAGAGAGAGAGAGAGAGAGAGAGAGGAGAGAGAGAGAGAGACTCTCCTTCATTATTGGTATAATAATCAATAAACTATATTTTTATTGCTATAATTATTATGATTATCATTGTTTTTTTGTATTTTTTTCAGCAATGTTACGAATATTATACTGTTCATATTTGTCGTTGTAATAATAATAATAATAATAATAATAATAATAATAATAATAATAATAATAATAATAATAATAATAATAATAATAATAATAATGTAGAGCACTTCTCTCTCTCTTTCATGTTTGTCTTTGTAATAATAATAATAATAATAATAATAATAATAATAATAATAATAATAATTATTATTATAAAATGCACTCTCTCTCTCTCTTCTCCTCTCTCTCTCTCTCTCTCTTTCCTCTCTCTCTCTCTCACGATAGAATAAAACGATCAATCTGAAAGCATTGTCGCAGATTCTCCTCAGGGAGGCAGCTGTGACATATTTGTCGAGTCGCATCAACTGAGAATCCGAGGGTTTCCCCAAATATTTAAATTCGGAGCGCTTACATAAAGTTGCAGGTTCGTAAAGACGTATAGAGGAAGACTAGACATATTTATGCCCCCCTGGTCATCTTGTTTGTGTTTGCAATTTTGTATGTATTTACAAATACACACACACCACACACACACACACACACACACACCATATATATATATAATATATATATATATATTATATATATATACACATATATACACATAAATATTATATATATATATATATATACATATATACTATATATATATATATATATATATATATATATATATATATATATATATATATATATATATATATATATATATATAACTCTAGTATATCAACACACATGAAGGAGACTTTTTTTTTTTTTTTAGTAAGACGTAAGGCCGACGGGGAGGGGAACCTAGTCCCTTTAATGATTCCAAGCATGAAAGTTGAATTAATAAAAAAATATCGAGGCATTCAGAGAATTCCGAAGCTAAGAAGTGAAAGTGGAGAGTAAAGAAACAGTCACTGAATGAGCAGTTCGAGGGATATAGATTTCCAGGGGAGAAATGTGCGAAGGACTCACCTGTCGGGTGCCACCTTTCAATAAATCAATTAATTTCGTAAAGCTCAACTAAAACGAAAAATTAAAAAAAAAAAAAAAATATAAAAAATGAGAAGTAAAAACTAAAAGTAAATAAAAAATCACATTCCTGTGGAAGACTCCCAAGGGCTGAGCCTTTCAACGCATCTCTCCCTACCCTGCCTGTGTTTCCCCCTCACCCGCCCCCGCCCCCCCTCTCCCCAACGCCCCGGCGGGACAGCAGCTGTAGGACACATTGGACGACACGTTGCTAAAGTAACACTCGGCAAGTGTTGGGCCTCGGCTTCACTCGGTGTTCAACGACGAGGACCAAATTGGAGGGGAAAATGGAGGGGAGGGGGGGGGGGGGGGGAAGCTTTTTCGTCGACACTGAAACGTCTCGTGTTAGGCAGGTGGACTATCTTTGTGCCTGAAGAGAGTTCCCATTTCTTTTCTTTTCTCTTCAGTCTGATGAAATTGTAAAAGGCCGCTGATCCTCTTTTAAACAGTTTTATTAATATATTTATAAGAAATTATTAATAATTATTAGCATTTTGCACCCAATTACTGGCAGACCTCATCAGATAATCTCGATAGATATTACTTCCATTTAGTGTTCGCCAATCGATTGGAGCAGAGAGAGAAGAGAAGAGAGAATGAGAAAGAGAGAGAGAGAGAGAGAGCAGAGAGAGAGGATAATTTTATCTGCATTTTCGGGCTGTTTATATAAATATATATATATATATATATATATATATATATATATATATATATATATTACATATATATATTATATATATATATATATATATAATATATTATATATATATAACATATATTATAATATATACTATATATATATATTTATATATATTATATATATATATAATATATATATATATTTTCCTTGGCCACTATCCAGCCTCACTCTCACCCGTTTGTAATTACGCGTAAAATATGCATAACTCGGGGAGCGTTTGCAAACTTGCGGTAAATTTATGTAAATTAAAACAGTTACTGGTTCAGCCTTTGCTCCTGGGAAACTGAATAGAGTCATCTCCTTTGGCTTGCAAGCTCTTCGTATTAATTCCTTATTTATTATTATTTACTTATACTGGTGTTAAATTTTTGACAAGTCCAATATTAGTTTTTATTTAAGATTGAGGAAATTCTCAATGAAGATTATTCTTTAGGTTGTAAAAAGATATTCCCCAATTTCCAATTGACACGATAACCCTGGTCTCCCTTGAGCAAGAAATCTCTCTTATGACACTTCTTCCTTCTCTCATATTTTATTCCTTTGACTTGAGGAGGTGAAAATTGCGGGGTTATTCCCGAAGCCCTTTATGCTTTAGAGCCTTCGGGCGAGACGTTTCGTTCTTGGTAGAATGGCATTACTAAGGAGGCAGGATATGTTCCGGATTTGTATGCAAATCACCTGGCGAGCGTCTTCGAGGGAGCAATAAACGAAGTCTGTTTTTTTCTCGCATATTTATTCCATTTTTTAAGCCTCATGCTGATGGTGAAAAAAATAGAATCATTAGAGTGATTGTATATATTATGCCTGGTGACATCTATAGTCTCTTTGTATCATTCTTATATTAACTTTATATATGCAGTCATCATAATGATAAATAGGTTATCGTCAGAAATATTTGAATAGTTTAGTCATGTAAACTGAATCAGGAAATAAAGAATTGTTCGCATTATTGAATTCTTTTTTTAATCTTTTCATATGATTCAGTAACTTTTTTCACCGTGCAATTCTTATCCAATCATAGCTTATCAACAAATTTTTTCAGAGGTATCAAAGTGTCGTATGAAAGAAAATAAGAGACAGCGAAGAATTCCCAATAGACACTATTCTATATATATACCTTTACATTTATTGTAACTAAGAAGAATATAAACACCAGTATGAAATTGCCACCTTTTTAATCTTTTGACTAAACCTCAAATTTCCTTCGAATCAGCAATATCCCCTGAACTGTATATGGCATCGTTTGAAAATCTCACTGGTTTCATAACGTTCTCTGCGTCCGATGTGATCATCTATCTGTATTGGCTTTAATGTTTAAATCCTTATTTAAACTGACTTTTCCTTAATAATATTAAGTAGATATTTACATTTTTAACCTTCCATCTGCGGATAGATATCAGAATTGATCACTGAATTCCAAAAATAAAATGGTGAAAAAATGCATCCAGAAAACTGTTATCCGCGACCCATTTGTTGGTAACTATAGCACAGCCAGAATTACGATTATGGCTAACTTTAGCCTTGAATAAAATAAGAAAATCTACTGAGGCTAGAGGGCTGCAATTTGGTATGTATGATGATTGGAGAGTGGCTGATTAACATACCAATTTGCAGCCCTCTAGCCTCAGTAGTTTTTAAGATCTGAGGGCGGACGGAAAAATATAAAGTAAAAAGGAACCATATAAAATTTTCCTCGGTCCCTCATCGTTAAGCCTAAAAGAAGAAAAATAGGGACCCTTTCAGGAACCTAAGTGTTAGACAAGTATCTGAATTTGAGGAGCAAATATTCCTCGGGAAGATAAATCAAATATAAAAAAAATTAATAACAGTGAACGGACACTAGAAATATTCCATCTCGGTGACTTCGATGGTACTTGGAACGTATGTAAACCGTTTGGAAGATTTTATGTAAATAGATATAGGTTAAATAGGCCTGTAGAATGGTAAGGGAAGAAGTTGGGAAAGAAGCAAAGGGATAATTGCCTTTAGTCACTATTTTCATTGCTTTATCATTTCATCTCTTTTCGTGATGGAGACTTTGGCACTTCCTCCACTTTTGAACCTTGCTATAATTAATCCTTCACCAGGATTAATTATGAATTTCTTTGAAATTCTTGAAGGAAGTAAATTATTCATTTTATTGTAGTTGATATTAGATAGGTTGGTCTTAAGACAAAACAGTTTATTATATATTGCAGAGAGAGAGAGAGAGAGAGAGAGAGAGAGAGAGAGAGAGAGAGAGAGAGAGAGTAAATCAGGATGATCTATATATTGTTTTACACATCTCTTTATTTGATATATATATATATATATATATATATATATATATATATATATATATATATATATATACATATATGTGTGTGTGTGTGTACGTATCCTTTTTCAGACTACTTCTCAGGAAAAGCCAAACCAACAGAAAGGACTTCTCACAATGAGAAGAAGCTCGCAATTAAAGAATGTCCAACATTTCCCCGGAAACTTCCGACTGTGATCTGGACTTTAGCTGAAGAGTCATCAGAGTTTAAGACGAATCGAGGAAAAGGAAGCAAAATTAAATTTGGTAGGGACCTTCTGGGGAAATTCTCACGTCATTCATCAAGCGCGATTGTCTTCGAGAAAAAAATGTCATAATTAGATTCATATTCTTGAATAAAGACATTTAATATATAGATAGATTTGATTTTATCCCTTAAACACCTAGAAAACACCTAGAGTGGGGTTGTGGCCGGATTGTGGGTTGGAGAAGAGGGGTAGGAAAGAGTAAAAGATAGTGATAAAACAGAGAGACAGAAAGAGAGCGTTTGTGTATTTATGTGGGAAATTACAACACTCCTAAATTCACTGTCCAAAACAGAAAAAAAAAACCAGCTTCATCCCACTATATCAAATCAGAATCTCTAACCGTTTCCATCAAGTATTCTGAAATAAAAGAAACCTTCAACAGACATTATTTGTGGTTGGAAATATCGAAGGACACATTATGTAAAGTTAAATTTCATTTCAAAATTCTTCAACATTTCATACATGGGACATCCATCTCCTGACTTTGGCCTTTTGTCCGACAGATTCATTCGCAGAATCAAATATCATTTATCTTGTGGAGCTGTCATTCGCTGAATGACATAGTCTGACACTTTGAAGAATAAGCTGATTCCGCTTACTTGGAAGAGTAAGCTTACAAACTACTTTGTTGTTGTTGTTCTTGTCCTTTTGGGAATACGAAAGGTCAGTGGAAGAGTCTGAAAAGGTCTGAAATAGGTGTTTCATGTTGAGTCAAAGATACGGGAATTTTATAATATTACATGTGTGATTTATTTATTAGAATGAAAATGTAAAAAAAGAAATAATGTGTATGTTAAACTATATAGAAAAATTAGTTATGATAAAATAGTGCCATTATTTTAATTTTCGTTGGTGAAACATGGATCTATTTGACCATAGATTCTTGCACGTTATAATTTACGTTAAGTTAGGAATATAATGCTTACAGCTTATGCGTGAGGGGAAAATCTTCCACGCGTCTCGAGTAAGCTGAAGGTCGAATTACGCCTTGCTTCGTTAGAATAAATCTACTTTTATTTCCTCTCCCTACGGCTCATCACCCGCGAAAGAGGGAACCATTTTATCTTTGGTTTTGAGATCAGCTTATTGATCTGTCATCGGATTCTGGATGAATATTCAAAGACTAAAGTGAGAGGATATTGCAGTCTCTCTCTCTCTCTCTCTCTCTCTCTCTCTCTCTCTCTCTCTCTCTCTCTCTCTCTTATAACTCCCCTAATCTATAACTCATTTTCCTACCATATTCCTTCTCGCCTCTCATTCATTCAAAGCATCAGTTCCTTTCACCGAAATCTCCCGCACCTTTAATTTAATTGAGAGTATTAGGTCTCCCTCAGGTATATATACTACTGCCATTTCCCTCAGGTATATACTACTGCCATTTCCCCTTTTCATAACCTTCCACTAAATTCAACTAATGGCATTAATGTGTGGGACGGTGAATTATACTCGTAAAATAATTTCCAGGATGATATTCAATGTTCATGAATAATTCATGAGCTTGATAACCGCGGTTATCAGTGAGGAGAAGTACAATTACGTATAATATTGATTTTTTCTTTCTTTGGTTTCCCAACGTTTTACCCTCTTTGCTATTTTCCCTTTCATCCTAAGTTTAATTAGGCGTTAATGAACGAAAATGTGTTAGTAAATGGGTAATATAACGCTGAAGCAGAATCAGGGAACGAGAGAGAGAGAGAGAGGAGAGAGAGAGAGAGAGAGAGAGAGCGTTACAAGGAGTTAAAAAGGATGGTTTTCGTTTAACGTAAATAGGTTACTCACTAGAGAGAGAGAGTGCGTTTGTGTGTGTGTGTGTGTCTTTGCGTGTGAGTATCAAAGAGAAAGCGAGACAGAAACAGAGACAGAGAAAGAGAGAAATGGAACATTGTAAGTATTCAAAACACTCGTTTAACAGCAGGAACTATCAAAAGCAATTTAGCCAAAGGAAACATTAGGCAAAACTAGATTCATTTAGGAATGACACTGAAAAATGGAAAACACTTTCACAAATATATGCCGTAATAGATAGCAGGTTATATATTACGTTGTTCCAAATCCTTGTTTGTAAAGATTCATATTAACCTAATTCTTTTTGAAGTCTTATTAACGAAGAAGTGATGGATTACTATTATTTTCATTACTACTACTACCACTACTACTACTACTATTACTACTACTACTACTACTACTACTACTACTACTAAGAAATCCACAATCCCTTGAAAAAAATCTGTGTAATGAATATCCATAATTGTATAGTAAACTATATTTTTTAAATAGTAATATAGTTTACTATATAATTGTAGATTATCATCAACATCACCATAATCATCATCATCATCATCATCATCAACATCATTATTATAACTAAGTTGTTCACAATCCCATGAAAAAAATCTGTGTAATAAAAATCCACAATTATCTAGTAAACCATATCATCTCTTCATATTGCCTAATAATCATATTGGTTGCATTTACGAAATAAATTCCTGTTAAGTAAACTGAGACAAAAATTTAGAACATTTCCGGAAACAAATTCAGGGAACTGAAAGATAAATATCTAACCCTGAAGCATTTGTGGGGCGAGACAGTCACATCGATGATCCGGCCAAGCGCCAAATGGCATTTCAATTGACAGTGATGAGGGAGGCAATATGCTGATTGAGTGCTTGATCCGCTGATTGGCTGATTAAAAGTTATTGCGGGTCAGGTGTCTGTGAGAGAGAGAGAGAGAGAGAGAGAGAATAGGGTCGAGTGGGGAGAAAGAATGGGGTCGAGTGGAGAGAGAGAGAGGAATTGGGTCAAACGGAGAGAGAGAGAGAGAGAGAGAGAGAGAGAGAGAGAGAGAGTCCTAAAATTGAACTGAAATGGTCGAATTCAGACGCTTTTATAAACCTCGTTTGACAGCTGTGTCACAAAGTTGAAATTAGCGAGAATGTTTTTTTAGCGAATAGTAGGTACAGTGATGCTCAAATCTCATGCGACATGTTTCCATAGGATTTCGTTCAAAATTCACTAACTGGCAACCTAACATGCTCTATATCTATTTATTATTTCAATGCGGAAACGCGATTATTGAATACAATGTCATAATATGCTTCATAAGACTGAAATCTGTCATATATTTCAAAACTGTAAGAAAATGTCACATGTAGCAAATTTCAGAAAAATCTCTTTCGAAACATTTTCAAAACTTTCGTTCACACATCGCTGAAGCATTTGACCAAAATGAAGTTATCATCAAGTATCAGTTTAAATGTTAAATAAAAAAACGAAAACAATTGTCATAGCATTAACAATGATTCAAAAGCAAGCATAAAATTTTAACTAGTCTTATTTGACTGCTTTTACACCTCAGTGCTGAAAAAAATGTAAAAATGTATATACAAAAGTAGAATGCTCCCACCGATATCAACGTATGAGGGGAGCGTGTGTGATGGATCATTAGTGTCGGTGCAACAACAACCACCCAGTGTAACATAAGTAGGTCTACATTGACTAGCGACAATGAAATTATATTGAAAACATTTACTTTATATGTTTTAGAAGAATATTATGATTTTCATACATAAATATTTGTTATAATTCTTAAATATTTAAAAAATGATGGCATACTTGCAAATATTCGCATATGCAAATATTCTTTTGTCAAAGCCAAGATATTGTTCCTAGGCCTTGGTGTTAGATTTCTTTACTTTACACTTGACAGTCGCATCTCTTTATTAACAATTTCTGGCCAGAAAGCAAATGAGGTTATCTACACATTCTTGCACTTCAAGTTACCTTATGAAAGACTAAATTATACACCAAAAGCGAGCAGAAGGAATTTTAAGAAAATAATATTTTAAACCAGTTGAAAAACAAGTGTTCCACACGTCTTGATAGTTAATACTTATGATATTTCGATTAATAGCCATCTTCTTCATATAATCAAAATCAGCAGCATCTTTTATTCTTCAAAGAACAGGTAATCTTTGCAAATAAAAACATTAGTAACAGATTACATTTCAAAAGACTTAGAATATCTTTTAGGCCTATAAATCATTTTGCAGCATACAGCCAGCTTAAACGTAGTCTAAAACTTCAACATTCAAAGAAAACTGGTTGTAATTCATATTCTATCGTATTCATCAAAGAACAGGTAATCTCTACAAATAAATTTATTAGTAACTGATTAGGCTACATCTCAGAAGGCATAGATTATTTCTTTAGGCCTATGAAACATTTTGCAACTTACAGGCAGCTTAAACACAGCATAAACTTCAACATTCAAAGAAAACTGGTTATAATTCATATTCCTACTTTGAAAATGTTGTCATGACTGTTGAGCTTATTAGGTCTACTGTCATAATGCTGCAGACGTACTAGTTATGTTGACCACTCCGAGGAGCATGTTAAGTGCGCTTTCATTGATGGTACCGCTAACCTTATCACACCGCACTTTGAACTAAGCAACGTAAAAAATAAAAAAATCAGTTCAAATCACACAGATTACGAATCATTCAAATGCATAAAAGGGATCATATTTATATAACCATAAGGAAAATAGGGCTAGCCGTGAATTCGCAAACTTGTCGACATGTATGACATTAGCAAAAAAGGTTTAACACTACTTAGTAACGTCACGTTGAGTCTGAGAATCTGGACGATACAAAAAGAATCATGTCGCATGAGATTTGAGCCCCACTCGCGCCGAAAAACGTCGCAAAAAAACCCGAAATACCTAATCAACGGCTTATTATGGAAATGTTCTTTAACTTTAATGGGGGATAATTTACGAAGACAAGGACTGCAAGAGCCTTCTTAACAAGTTCTCTGGGAATAATTTGAATAATTTTCCGCCTTCCAAAGCGACGATGAAAGGGAACGAGATGTTATGTTAATTTACATTTCCGAAATGTCAAGTGTTCGTAGGTCCTTAATTCGTCTGAATTCTTTTCGAATTGTTCTTGAATTACTTTCAAGCACAAAACTATCTTTTTTATACGAACTTTTTAGCATGATTAATTAGTGTTAGATTGTTCCAGAAAACGATATGAACACTTTATTAAGTTACCTTTTTAATGGCTCTCTCTCTCTCTCTCTCTCTCTCTCTCTCTCTCTCTCTCTCTCGTCGAGGAAGATTAATAGATGAAATACAGTTGAAAATATTAGTGACTCACTGCTATAAAATTCTTATAATGAATAAACAATTTGTATCTATCAGTAACATCTGTGCATTAAAAAATTCTCAAGTACATAATTACTATATTTATACTATCTCTGCATAAAGAATCCTGAATATATTAATGATGGAAAGGGATCTTTGTAAAAGCAAATGATACGTGCAAAACTAGAAACAAGATAGCTCAAGGCTTCCTAATGTTATAAGTTGAAAAATGCTTCTTCTGTAAATCATAAGAAATTAATACACATTGAGCCTTGATACATGTTCTTACAGAATGAAGCATGAATTGTGTCGTCAAATACGTACTGTATATGAAATTCCAACTGCCAAGAATGAATGGATATGAATAATCATAGTCATAGAATTCCAATTTTGTTGTAGTTATTTTTGGGAGGAAATGGATGTATATTGTCTGCTGCTCCTTTCAGCCGAATCTGCGATTTGATAAAGTCACATGTCCTTGAGTTATCAATTTGAACTTGCCTTGCTCGGAATGAGAGAGAGAGAGAGAGAGAGAGAGAGAGAGAGAGAGAGAGAGAGAGAGAGAGAGAGTGAAGAAGCAGGTATCAGGAAGTCAACTTTTGTCGTCTTCAAGACAGATGCAGGTACATTCCGGCCTGCATCATCTCTCTCTCTCTCTCTCTCTCTCTCTCTCTCTCTATCTATCTCTCTCTCTCTCTCTCTCTTTCAAATAAAATGTCACTTCATCGTCCGTGTTTCGTCAGCATCCCCAGAAGCAACGTCGTTCTACTCAACTCCCAACATTCATCTCAACTTTAGTGATGTTTCTCAGGAAGATGAAGCAGTCTCTTCCATGGCGATATTCTCCCTCCTCAACCACTTCTCTCGAGGAGGTGCAACCTCTCAGTTTGCGACAGTGATGATATTCAGTGTTGAAATAATATTGCCTTTATTTATCGTCTTGTCTTTTGGCTCTGAGGTCCCCCGTTTTTAAAAGTAAATGCATACATTTGTATACATTGTGTATGATTGGCTATTCCTGTTTATTTGGGATGTTATTCCTTCATGTTTGGAAGGCTACTCTTACATGTATGTAATAATACTGCTGCTTGTTTAGACAGTTCTTTCTATGTGTTTGGAGTGCATCTTACATGTTTGGAAAGTTGTTCCCATATGTTTGGAATGCTGTTCCTGCAAGTTTTGAATGCTGTTCCCGCAGGGTTGGAATGCTGTTCCCACGTGTTTGGAATGCTGTCCCACATGTTTGGGATGCTGATCCTACATGTTTGGAATGCTGTTCCTACATGTTTGGAATGCTGTTCCCTCAGGGTTGGAATCCTGTTCCCGCGTGTTTGGAATGCTGCTCCCGCATATTTGGAATGCTATTCCACCATGTTTGGAATAATACTCGTACATGCTTGGAATGCTATTCCTACCTGTATGTAACAATACTCATACATGTCTGGAATGCTTTTCCACAATGTTTGGAATAATATTCCTACGTGTTTGGACTGTTATTCCTACATGTTTACCTTTGCCTTTGGCCCTGACAGAAAACACTAATCATTTCCTTTCTGGTAATCTCTCTTAAGCCGCCAATATTACCCAGTTTATTTTCCATGGGCTTACTAAAGATTGGGAGACTTCAACTTCAACTACAGGAGCAATCAACTTTAAAGAGATCCCCCCCCCCCCCCCCCCCCCCCCCCCCCCCCCCCCCCCCCAACCCCATTCCCTTCTTTTACCATCCCCCCCCATTCCCCCCCCCCACCTCTATACTCTACGACTAATTAAATGAAGCAGAGATGAAAGTTTAATGTAGGTCAGAAAAGAAATTGCTTGCCTGAGCCTTCTTGGATGTTTTCAGATGTAAGTGAAAAGAACGCCTATTGCCTACTTTTTGGTTTATTGGCAAAATCTCTCTTCTCTCTCTCTCTCTCTCTCTCTCTCTCTCTCTCTCTCTCGTTCCTTTTAAGATTTATATGTGAGGCATTGCTTTATATTGAGAATTAGATAGGTTTATATAAGTTGCTTCCCCTTTCTCTCTCTCTCTCTCTCTCTCTCTCTCTCTCTCTCTCTCTCGTTCCATTTCAGATTAATATAGTAGAGTAGGCATTGCATTTAATTCAGAATTAGATAAGTTTTTTATAAGTTGCTTCCCGTCTCTCTCTCTCTCTCATGACCCTTACCAGCTTGGAAGATCAAAGAGAGGTCTTAAGTTTCCTTCTCAGAAAATATTCCTTGACAATATTGCAGCCTGTTTTCAAGCAGCGTTCATTCTGTAATTTTTCGAGAAGATATTAATTAAACGCTTTGTGTTAAGCCGTATTGGTGTGGAGTCTCAGCTGGCAAATACTTGAGAAACTTTTGCATCACAAGCTGCGCCTGATATTCCGCTAGAATTAGTTCTCAGCTCCCTTGAACTAAGAGGGATTTTTTTTGGGGCTCTCCATCCGTCTATTTATAAAAAATCTCCTTCGTCTTGTTTGTGTGGGATAGTAATTCAGGTTGCGAAATTTGTTGCCCCGGATGCAGTTACTGCTCGCGAAAAGATTTGTGTGTACTTAATTGCTCCTATCTTAGTTTTGCCTGGGAGAGTAAGAAGTTAATTTCCTTAAGTTATAGTATGTGATTACTTTTAGAAATGTTAGATATTTCCCATTATATATTACCACTAGGTTTTTTAACAGGGTTAAGATAAACAGAGCAAATTTAGCATTGAATCTCAATTGTGTAACTTGACGAATTCCAATTACATTTTTTGGGGAAAATGGAATAATTCATTACACTGACATTCAGGAGACCTGTTTAAAATTCATATTAAAGTCTAATGGTTCGTTAGATGTGAATTTTTTTTTAGAATGGGTCAAGTAAAAGTTATACCAAAATAGGATCAAAGGTTCCAAACCATTATCCAGAGCTATAAGAATTTCATTCTATTGAGATAAAATTATTCATGAAAGCAATATATAATGTTGTTTCTGTGAAAGAGTGAGTCGAAATGATTAGTGGTATTAATCATAAACAAAGGTTTTATGAATTTTGATTACGTACCTCCTCTGTTCGCCTTGACCTTACGTTCTGTTGATATAAACCTCGAGATGAAAATCTGATATACCCTTGAAATTCCAGGAATTTTCTCAGGTCCAGATCTGTTAAAATTGTTGGTTCTGTGGTTTTGAGGTAACGTGATGTTGCGGCTCTTGTAAGTCGTCATAAATGTAACCAAATTATGCTTGAATATGGTTAGAAGTCACAGAAAAAAAAACATTAATAAGAATTTCATAGAGAATCCATGGAAGACCTAAACCTCAAGATGGTAAACCTTATTTACCCTTGACATTCCAGGTTTCTCTGTTAAAATTGTTGGTTCTGTGGTTTTGAAGTAATAGGATGTTGCTGCTCTTATAATTAGTCATAAGTTTAACCAAATTAGATGTCATAAAAAAACCTATTGATTAAAGTTGGATCACCTTCTATAGAGAATCCCTGGAAAACCTCAGCATTTATGAAGAACAAATCAGTTTGTCATGGGAGCGCATTCCGAACCTGTAAAAGATTCAGAGCTTCACTTTTCTCTCCGACAACCTTTTCCTGGGAAGATTTAAAACCTCTCTGTCGTTCCACAGTGAATGGGGAATCCGATTGGCAGTTCACGGCTCAGGAAGCTTTTAGCATTTTTGAAAAAGGTTTCCAGAGTACTGGTAAATATATAGATGAACTGCCGCTGCCGCCGGGAAGTTCGGATAAAACCAAAGGATATTTCAACCTATTGAATCTACAGGTATTCATTCCGTTTAGGTCGTTCAGTCACTGAATCATGAGGCTTGTTGACTGAGCGATTTCTGCATCTGGTAACTCACTTGCTTGAAAGTTTATCGTTTATTTCAATGGTATCTTTGATATCAGGGTGATCTCAAAACTGTTTATATATATATATATATATATATATATATATATATATATATATATATATATATATATATATATATATATATATATGCTATATCTATATATATATATATATATATATATATATATATATATATATATATATATACATATATATATATATATATATATATATATATATATATTATATATATATATATATACATAAATATATGAATTTTTGGGTGTAAAAAAAATTTGTTTTTGTCTTTACATTATCTTGTCGGTTTTTTCCTTCTTTTTTCTGGAAGAAATATCGACGAGAGAGAGAAGAGAGAGAGAGAGAGAGAGAGAGAGAGAGAGATACAAATGAAAACGTTTATGTAAATAGTAAAATATTTAAACCTAAAACGAGATCCATTTGAATATATGAAATTTATTCCAAGGTATCTTAATCTAGTGAAATTTCTCGATATATAATCAAGTCTAAGTGGAATAATCTATATTCCTTTCGATGACACTCTGACAAAACCTTTACATTCTCTCTCTCTCTCTCTCTCTCTCTCTCTCTCTCTCTCTCTCTCTCTCTACTTACTTGATAAATAAATATAAGAAAGTAAAGTTTTCTTCAGACTCTCTCTCTCTCTCTCTCTCTCTCTCTCTCTCTCTCTCTCGACTTGATAAATAAATATAAGAAAGTTTTTTTAGATAAATGCTACCTGTTTCCTACCGAAGTTAATTTCGTCAAAATAGTAATATGAATGTAAAAATGGAAATAATCTTGGAATGAGTGTTTTACCTATTTTGTATACTTTGATGTATGACTCGTCAAAGGTAAGAGTTGAACATCATAATCAATTAAAGTTTTGCAACCCTGGAAGGTGCAACGAATAATTATGCATGAGTGTATCACTACGCGGTTGTTGGTACTCTTCCATAAGACTAAACGGAACTGAGAGAGAAAATTCAATTAGTCTTTTTAGAAGCGTGTCTATCAGACGCACGTTTCACTTCCGCATTCATCTCACTTAGCATTTATTGGCAACGCTGCTATAGCATCCGTATGGCAAAAATGCTTGGGGCCCGCATGGCAGCGCTGCTTTATCGCACGTATGACAACACTGCTTTTTAGAGCCTGTACAGGACACTGCTTTAGAGTCCTCGTGGTAACACTGCTTTTTACCGCCCTTTAAGACACCATTGCTTTTCAGCGCCCTTATGGCAACACTGCTTTTAGAGTCTGTACACGGCACTGCTTTAGAACCTGTACAGCACACTGCTTTAGTGCCTGTATGACAGCACTGCTTTTTAGTGGTAGTATGGCAGCACTGCTTTTTAGTGGTGGTATGACAACACTGCTTTTTAGTGGTAGTATGGCAGCACTGCTTTACCTTCCTTATGGTAATACTGCTTTAGAGGCCGTATGGCAATACTGCTTTCACGCCCTTATGGCAATACTGCTTTCACGCCCTTATGGCAATACTTCTTTAGTGCCCTTACGACAACATTGCTTTAGCTGCCCTGTGTCAACACTGCTTTAGCGCCCTTGTGTCATTAGCACCCTCATGGTAATACTACTTTAGCCCCCTTATAGCAACATTATTTAAGAGCCCCTATGTCAACACTGCTTTAGGCCCCCGTTGGTAACACTACCCGGCAGCGTCTTGCAACGTCACGCAAGTCTGGGATAATTAGTTTCCTCTGGGCGCAGTAATTGGCGACACGGATATCTCCAGCCATTATCTCGTGATGGCTGCAAGATCTCAACTGAAGTAGGCAAGAGATTTCGAGAGTAATTAATAAGCTTTGTTTGGCTTTGCTGGTAATGAACGAAACGAGAGAGAGAGAGAGAGAGAGAGAGAGAGAGAGAGAGTTTGTACAAAACACTTCTGAAAACTTACTGAGATAAATGACGGGGGTCATTGTATTGTAAGATTTTATATATATATGTGTGTGTGTGTGTGTGTGTATGTGTATATATATATATATCTAGTATATATATATATATATATATATATATATATATATATATATATATATATAATTACGAATAATGATATAATTTAACAACCATATAGGAACCACATCTTCCAAAACTGAGCTAAGCAGGGAAAGAAAATAGCCACTTCCATTTCGGAACTTTAAATTGGGAAGCTGATCTCCTCGTAACTTTTGCCAAAGCCTTCATTGTGAATGCGAGTTTGCCTTCTTCGTTTATTGCAAAAAGTCTTTGTGTAAACTGCCAATGTTTGGAGAAGGGATGAAGGCGTCATCTTTTAGTTTTTCCTTTTAGAATTTTGTATTTGTTTCATACACGTTTTTATAAGTTTAAGTGTGTGTGTGTGTGTGTATGTGTGTGTGTGTGTAACATTTAGAAACGAAATGATATTGAAAAAGCATATCCATACGAAAGGAATATGATAGATGACAAACCTGCCCAAAAAAATTTACAAATCTCGTACCACAAGATTATCCTTTCCTCCAACCAACTTCCATAATGTTGTAGGGACTCAAAACCCAAATCAGAATTTAGCTCTACCCTTGAGAGAGGAGAGGTACCCGGAGCGGTTACTTTGGCCCATATTATCGAAAGGCTTAAAGCCCCTACTGCAAGTTATATAATTCGCACGACAAAGTTTCAGGTCTCCAGGATATGACAGGTCCTGGGTTGTAAGACTGAGTGAGTCTCGAATTAGTGAAAGTCTGTTCAGGTGGGAAGACTCAGACGAAATTGATGTCCAGTGAATCTCTCTTATTTCTTTATTCTTGTTGGATATTTTTGATATTTGCAACTGCACAGAAACACACACACTCTCTCCCTCTCTCTCTCTCTCTCTCTCTGTCGATTTGCATGTTTTGAAAAGTAGAAAAAACCGAAAACAGGACACTTGACATTTTAATGACAACAAGAAACGACATCAAAGTGAAGGTTTCTGCACACCAGAAAGTATAGTAATATGCAGCGTATCTGTTTAGCCAGTGCAAGTCAAAACAAGAATATGTAATAGGTAACGTAGGAAAAATATTTTGAAAGAAGTCTTCAGATATTGCTCTGCCTTCTTCTTGTTTCCTTTTAAGTTCTCTTCGTTATTAGATGATCATATCCCCTGTTTATAAGCTTTTAACAAAGCAGTTTTTAGTGTTTTGCTTTCCTCTTATTAGATATTACAACAGTGTATCAATCAAGCCACTAAAAGATTGAAATTTTAAGAATTCATTTGCCTTTTTATCTATTTATTTATTAATTTCTTAAAATTTTCCAGTGGTATTCGCGTATTTAATGAAGTCACTTGAACCTACTGTGGTTTTCTAAACCATTATTTAGATTTTCTTTTCTAATTATTGATATTTTCTTTTCGTATTTGCTGTTGCCATCGTTTTAGTCTTGCAAATAAACACCATATTCTTCGGAAGTTTGACTTTCAAGTCAGTGACCACTGTAGGCTTGTTCCATATGAATAGGATTCGTCTTCTGAATAATAATAATGATAATAATAATAATGATAATAAAATAATAACAATAATAATAATAATAATAATAATAATAATAATAATAATAATAATAATAATAATAATAATAATAATAATAATATGATATGAATATGAATATGAATATGAATATTGGGCAGTTGTTAAGAAGTATCGCTGAGCCAGAAAAAAAGAGTATTAAAACAAAAATAGAACAGATAATATAGAAGCTTAATTCGCTGAATTTTGCCATCTTATTCAACAGAATAATAATAATAATAATAATAATATAATAATAATAATAATAATAATAATAATAATAATAATAATAATAATAATAATAATAATAATAATGATAATAAATGGGTAAGATACCCACTTTTATTATTATTATATTGCACTTTCTAATTCTTTCAAAAAAAGCCTAGTAACCTTTCTCTTAGCCTCTCTCCTTACGAAATGTGAAATCCCATGTTAGAGTTTGTAAGTTATATGAAGTTGTAAAAAAAAACTTCTACATATCCCGGAAGTCTTAAGACATAACGTAATTATGAAGAAGGCGAACAAGAGCAGTAAATGATATCCAACAGAAAATTACCCCGTGAATTAAAGTTATTGTAATCCTACTTACCACGTGATTTAGCGGCATTGGATTCAGATAATCTCGACGCTGTAATATATAGGGAAAGATTGAGAGAGAGAGAGAGAGAGAGAGAGAGAGAGAGAGAGAGAGAGAGAGAGAGAGAGAGAGTGGGGCATTGCCTTTTTCGTAAAGATCAAATTTAATTTATTTTGTGTTAATTTAAAACATCCTATTACGACGCAGCTTTTATTCAATAAGCTGAGAGAGAGAGAGAGAGAAAGAGAGAGAGAGAGAGAGAGAGAGATTGCCTCGTCCTTAAGGGAGGGCAATTCAATTTGTTTTTATACTATTTTTAAACATCCAGTAATATCAAAACTTTTAGGGAAAGCATCTCTTCACTCTCTCTCTCTCTCTCTCTCTCTCTCTCTCTCTCTCTCTGTGACTGTGAGTTTGTAATGCAGCATTAGTAAATCTCTCTCTCTCTCTCTCTCTCTCTCTCTCTCTCTCTCTCTCTCTCTGTGTGTGTGTGTGTGTGTGTGTGTGTGTCTCTGACTGTATGAATGTAAAGTAGATTTATTAACTCTCTCTCTCTCTCTCTCTCTCTCTCTCTCTCTGTGTGGAATTGTTTATGTAGAATTAGTAAAATCCCTATTGCCGCACAAAACAATTGTATGGCTTAGAGCCACATTCCATCTTGCCCATATATATCTCTCTCGGATGTTTTGGCTCGGAAGCCAAATCGAGTGAAAAAATTCTTGCATCTCTGGAAACTGTTCGTCTTCAAAACATTCTTCTTCCAGTAATGGAAATGCCGATCATTTTAAGGTTTTTCTAAATAGAAAACAATATTCCCTTTCGATAGAAATTGCCCTAGAGAGTAGAAGTCGGGATCAGTACCAAGGAAAGGGTTGCATAGAAAGATATATACCTTTTCATTGTAGAAAGGTATGTGTTTTACGAAAATGTGTTTTTAATTCTTCTTTGGGTTGATTGTCTATATCGATCATTTCTAAGATATTCTTACATACTTTCAAAAGTAACTTACGACTTGAATCTCTGTATTTCTTTGTAATATCAAGATGTAGTTAGGCTATCTAAGTCGGATTCATATTTGTGAACGTGTGGCAAGATCATCATAATTTTATTTTTTTACGCCGTAATATTAAACAATTGGACATTCATGGATCAAACTGTATGAGATTTTTAAAATGTAGCTGTTGAGTAAAATTGAATTCAGACTAATGATTATTATGAAATAATGAGAAAGGTTCTAATAATTTTTTGTTTATTTAATATTATTAGTTTATTTTCGTATAGTTGGCTGTTCACTTAAACCTAACTTCATACCTTCTCAAGGTATACATAAATCCATCCTTAAACTTCATTTACCTATACAACAACCTTGCTTCTCTAGCTCAGTTATGCTTACATAATTAGAACATTCCTCTATTTGAGTTAATGCATTTCACTCAGTGGCCAATCCGTAAACATGAATAATATCTCGGAACTGTATTGAGGAAGCAAATCTCATCAGAGCTCGCAGCTAACAAATTCCGCCTAACGAGGAGGGAAGATGAAGCTTTGCAGAGTCTTTCCATAGAATGGAATGGAAATAATTAGATGGGATCTCACCCGCTGAGCTAGGATGAGAATATGTATACGGGAAATATTACAAGGGCAAAGATTCGTGTGGATTACTTAAGGCAAGGGTAGAACCAGGGCAAAGGGGATTAACTGGTAAAGTGAAATGAAATGCTTGGTTTGAAGTCACTAATCATATGGTTCGGTCTGATCCATATTTGCTTATGAACTGCTTCCCTGATTCTTGACACGCCATCTGACTAATTTTTTTCTTTCTTTGCGACGATGAATCAAGTATTAAGATGACTTAGATATTCTGTATTTCCTGAAATCAATGTTTTTTCTTTAAAAACTGCCTTGATGTTTTGGAACCATATTTAATACAAAGTCAATTACATTGTAAATCAATATTTCTGTAAATTTGTAAAGTAATAGCTATTTCATACTATTCAATAATAATAATAATAATAATAATAATAATAATAGTAATAATAATAATAATAATAATAATAATAATAATGTTTTGGTTCTCGCATGGCATGGATAGACTATAAGAAAGCCTTCGACATGATACCACACATGGCTAATAGATGCCTGAAAATATATGGGCAGAAGTAAACACCATCAGCTTCCTCAAAAATACAATGCGCAACTGGAATACAATTCTTACAAGCTCTGGAATAAGACTAGCAGAGGTTTAATATCAGGAGAGGGATCTTCCAGGGCGACTCACTGTCCCCACTACTCTTCGTATACCATGATTCCCATGACAAAAGTACTCAAGAAGATGGATGCCGGGTACCAACTCAAGAAAAGAGGCAACAGAATCAACCATCTGATGTTCATGGACGACATCAAGTTGTATGGTAAGAGCATCAAGGAAATAGATACCCTAATCCAGACTGTAAAGGATTGTATCTGGGGACATCAGGATGGAGTTTGGAATAAGAAAAATGAGCCTTAGTCAACGACAACAAAAAGGCAAAGTAACGAGAACTGAAGGGATAAAGCTACCAGATGGGGAGCAACATCAAACACATAGATGAGACAGGATACAAATACCTGGGAATAATGGAAGGAGGATATAAAACACCAAGAAATGAAGGACACGATCAGGAAAGAATATAGCAGAGACTCAGGCGATACTCAAGTCAAAACTCAACGCCGGAAATATGATAAAGCCATAAACACATGGCAGTGCCAGTAATCAGATACAGCGCAGGAATATTGGAATGGTACGAAGGCAGAACTCCGCAGCATAGATCAGAAAACCA
>NC_061090.1:36149942-36154828 GCF_015104395.2 Macrobrachium nipponense
GAAGGCTTTCACGGTGGATAGCAAGCGTATGAAATTACTTTGGCCCGAGGCAGGATTCAACAAGAAAAATTTTAAAAGGACGAAACTTGATCTAGCTTTTGGTTTTACTTGAATAATAATTATTCTCTCTCTTTTGAAATGATAATGTTGAAATGGCATAGATAGCAATCAGAGATAGTATAAAACCTTCTAAGTTTATGATATCACGATTTTGATAACATAAAATTTTCCTTTATTTGTTTTCACTGTTATAATGAATATCTGCGTATATTATTGTCATTTATTTGAGAATTCTTTTGTTACAAAATGCTCATGTTTATATCTTTCTCCTAATACATTAGGATCCAAAATAAATTTAAATTGACTGTGCTATATATGAATAAATATAAATAGATTGAAGCCATTTATGTTTGATCTGATTCCTTACGATCAACCCGCTCCCACCCCCGCTCTCTCTCTCTCTCTCTCTCTCTCTCTCTCTCTCTCTCTCTCTCTCTAAGTTAAATTCATCTGTGTTCCAGTGTGGGTGTACATAAATGTGCAAATAAAATCACTTCCTTGTTGATATAAAAAGAAATGGCCCTGTCTGCTCCCCAAGGCAAAACCTAAGCTGATCTAGAAAACATGGAATCTTGTAAAAATAATTTAAGCGTTCCTCAAGGGGAGTATTTGCTATACTGAATCTGAAGGGTGGATGATACTTACAAGAATCCTTTTTTCCTTAACTCCAATATGGGTACAGATTCCATTACAAAAGTGGGTGATATTTAAAGAAAATGTTTTATTTTTTTTATTTTTGCTGTTTGACGAACGGTGGATATATTTACCAGCAAAAAATAGTTGTATTTTTTTTTTTTTAAGTTTATTGAATTTTATTTACTTATTTATTTTCTATTAAATTTCAATGTGGGTATAGATTCCTTTCCATTATAGTATGTGGATGATATTTAAAGAAAAATAAGCTTTTTTATTTTTTTATTTGATTACAGATTCTCTTCCATTACAAAAATAAGAATCAGAGCTAATCTTTGGTTTCAGGGTAATTTTAGATAGAAATTCAACATACCATTTTCCATATTCAAGGTGCAATAGATTTTCGTTTTTATATGAAATACTTTTTCTTTTATATACTACAGTAGTTGTTTATTAGAGATTGTTCCATCATTTGAACATTTCTCTCTCTCTCTCTCTCTCTCTCTCTCTCTCTTTCAAATACTTTCTTTCTAATCTAATACCTATCCTGTGGGCTCTTAAATATAAAACCATTTGAATATTTTCAGGGCTGATAGGCTCTCTCTCTCTCTCTCTCTCTCTCTCTCTCTCTCTCTCTCTCTCTCTCTCTCAAAATAGTTTTTCTTGTGTAATACTTATTTTGTGGACTGATATATGTTAAACCATTTGAATATTTTCAAGATTGATCGGGTCCCCGCCCACCCGCCTCTCTCTCTCTCTCTCTCCCAAGTAGTTATTCTTATGTAATACTTATTTTGTGGACTGATAGAGGTTAAACCATTTGAATATTTTCAAGATTGATCGCCCCCCCCCCCACCTCTCTCTCTCTCTCTCTCTCTCTCTCTCTCTCTCTCTCTCTCTCTCTCTCTCTCTCTCATTATTTCCTGAGTAGGTAGTTCATGCTCATCCCTTCATCAGATGGCAAGGGAACAGGAAAACGAGACTTACAAATTTCCGAGAGGAAATTAAAGTTGATAGAAAACTTCTTGATTCCAGACGCTCTTCCTCCAGGGAACCATTAGGGGAAATGATAATGATCTTAGAGACCAGTAGGTAATGATGTCCTTAGAGTAGTGGCTAGTGAGGAAAGTAATGGAACAGCTTGAGAATACGAAGAGATGTATACATATCGGCATATGAAATACTTCAAATTGCAAAAAATGGTTTTCTTATGGATATTTTGTGTGGCACAAGAGCAGTTATTTTGCAATTTAGAATAGCTTGACTAATGAATTGTTTTCGTGTAAACATAGGCAGGTTATTATTATTATTATTATTATTATTATTATTATTATT
Source organism: Macrobrachium nipponense (assembly GCF_015104395.2). Classification (NCBI taxonomy): domain Eukaryota; kingdom Metazoa; phylum Arthropoda; class Malacostraca; order Decapoda; family Palaemonidae; genus Macrobrachium; species Macrobrachium nipponense. The sequence continues at coordinate 36,151,971 of NC_061090.1, forward strand.
ATTATTATTATTATTATTATAACATGAACTCTCTTCATATGGAACAAGCCCACCAAAGGGGCCACTGACTTGAAATTTAAACTTCCCAAAAATATGGTTTTCATTTAAAAGAAATAATAAAAGAAGAAAACAAGAAAAAATAGGTCAGATACTAGAAAAAAAATAATTTAACAAATTAATAGATAAATAGAAAAGATGCAAGTGAAATACAAGGAGAATCCAGAGTACATAAAGAAATAGATTCGTCTATTTTACAGATATGGACGATACAGGTGTACCTTGATTACGTATCCAGCCTGCTAATGATGCTTAGAGAATTAGCTTTGAATATTTCACGCATATAGACGAAACAATCATAACTTGCTCTTAATGAACAGTTGATTGATGGCGTAATATTTGATTGATGAATGTGAGTTGCTGATATTGAGATAGTTGATCATATTAATGAGGCAACGCTAATTGCCACGGCACTTAAAAGCACCTGATTGATTGCAAGGTAATTTGTGGCAGCTAATTATTTCATAATACATTACCTCATCTGTCCACACTTACCAGAGCTTCCATCTAATTAGCAACAGAGATTTGCTTCTTCAAAGTTGATACGATAAACGGAAGTAAAGCCATAAGATGGCACCGATAGAGGAATAGACATTCAGTAAACACTTACATATATAATACAGCAACGATAAAATCTTCTCTTGTAAAGGCAGTCAAGATTATTTATATAAAAGAGAATATATGGGGGAACTCGCTACTTTCTTTTTAAGATATTGACGTATTTTTTTACTTTGAATAGATGAATACAAAGATTGAAGGTTGAAAGATGATTGCAAATGGGAGATTTGTATATTTGAGGGTGTATGAATACACTCGCACTGGATTTGTATACATACATACATACATATATACATATATATAAGTATACATATTTTCTCTTCCTTATGTAACTTTCTCCACAATAATTATTCTCCAATTATGAACTGAGTAGAAACAGAGAGAGAGAGAGAGAGAGAGAGAGAGAGAGAGAGAGAGAGAGAGAGAGAGAGAGAGAGAGAGAGAGAGAAGGCGAACGACAACACATGGAAAAGCAATCACGTGTGGGAACAAGAGAGAAAAAGCGAGACAATTTCATCCCTTAACAAAGGAACATCTGAGAGGAATTGAATCACAGATTTGTCTTGTATCAAACAAGGAACCCTCTCTCTCTCTCTCTCTCTCTCTCTCTCTCTCTCTCTTTCTTCGATAGTATTTCTGCCTCATCACTTTTTTAGATTCAAGAATTTCAGTTATTAACTAAGACACCAGATCATCGTTGAACAGTGATTGCATATGATACCGCTACATCATATTTCCTTTTTCGATATTGCATTCGTTATAAATAACGAGGAGAAACTAGACTAAACTCTCGTAATTAAAATGTTGCGAGGCAATAAAGACCCAGAGTTTCTTAAAATTGCAAAAATCTTGCAAAATAAACTCGTAACTCGCACAAAATTAATGGCCACAAAATTAGCGGAGGAGAGGAAAGGATATAATTAGTTTTGCAGGAGCCAAAATTACCAAAATGCTTTAAGGAAATAACAGCAATGCTTTTCTCTGGATCTCGTTTGTTGTCATTAATGTTCGGTAGATATCTTGCAGTTTCTCGGAAGGAATTCTTGACTTATGGAATTGCACTTTGAGTGAAACTAAAGATACTGCAGATTTTCGTTTGGGTAAAAATTTCTCACATGTCAGCTGACCAACGAATTGTCTCAATGATTGTTATTCGGTGTAATTACATACATCCATTTTATTGTGTAAATAAAGGAAGTGACAAAATATGAGCGTATTATTCGCTGTAATTAAATGTATTATTATTTTGCACAAGTAAGGAATGAAAAAATCCCACATTTTCATATCTTGCATAAATAGGGAATGGACCTAACTATAGGCGTGTTGTTCATTGTGATTAAAGGTACTAATTTTTTTGCGCAAATAGGAAATAAAACTAAATGCGCACTACTAGAAAGGCAATCATCTTAGTACTAGGTTTTGAATTGGCATAACCGTCCAGTGTTTAACCAATCCTGGAATTTGACAATAGTACTCGCGTAAGGAAAGTCCCGTGTTTCTGAGAAGGATACACGGATCGACAGAAAATATGTAAGAATTATTGACTAATTTTGTCAATTTTCGAAAGACTGGTATGATGCAGACAAAAAATTTAGTAGGAAAATTCAACACTGGCAAGAGCTTTATATCTTCACTATTGAGACAGTACATGAGACGAACGAATGTTTGGAATTTATTCTATTTAAGATATGATTATAATCATCCAACCAGCCGAGTTTTAATGACGCTGATAAAGAATGATATAAAAAAAATTAAGGGCCCCGACACACTGGTACCATTTAAAAATAAACGTGTGTGTGTGTGTGTGTGAGTGTGTGTGCGCGCGCATTTGAGTTTGTGTAGACGCGGCAATCAGCAGTAAGTCTAGAATGGCCAGAGATCGGTGTACAGCCACAGTTACGGCATTCGACAATTCATCCATATTAGCAATGCATGTTGATACGATTTTGCGTCGTTTAAATATAAAAAACGGTTCGTGGCATTTCTGACTCAGGAGACAAACGTCTCTACAAATCGACTCCCTGATAGACAGATTGACCTAAGTGAGACGGACAGACTGCAGAGAGCATTAAATGCTGCAATAAATGTTGTTGATCTAGACAAAAGAGAACGTTGCAATATTCCGCTCTACGTACTCGTGACAAGGGGACGTTTGTGCATTCTGTTGGTTGGTAAGAATTTTCATGTTATTGTTATATGTTTTGCAATTGTTTATTTAATGTTCTTATTCGCATATTGACCTT